>NC_141873.1:95024295-95178711 GCF_056163025.1 Triticum urartu | reverse complement strand
TCTTTCCCTATTTGCCTCTTTTTACCCGTTTCTTGTTTGCTTGTGTGTTGGATTGCTTGCTTGTCACGATGGCTCTACCTAGATTTGGTGATCTTCACCTTAAAAGGTTAGAAGAGATCGAAAGCAACGTCAGGAGTTTTATGGTCTTACAATTTGAGCATAATAATTTCTTTAGAAATGAGCTTAAGGAACAAAAAATGATTTATGGGTTATATAAATAAAGAGCTCGATGATATGTCTAAAGAATTTGATGGTTTGAAATCTCAGATTTCTCATCTTGAGAATTTAATACCTGAAGTTTCGAATAAGCAGGCCACCTTAGTTAATAAGATGGCCGCTAAGCCGGATTTTTTTGGGAAAATAAAGATGAAGATCTAAAAGTTATTGATGTGTCCACTATTAAATCTTTGTTTTGCAATATGAATCTTGATAATGATGGGACTGAATATGATCCACCTTTACCTAGAAGGCGTTCCAAAAATTCGGAGTCTTTAGATCTTGATGCTAAAATTGTTAAAAGTGGGATTGAAGAGGTCAAAACTTTAAATATCAATGAACCCGCTATTTTGGATTTCAAGGAATTTAATTATGATAATTGCTCTTTGATAGATTATATTTCCTTGTTGCAATCCGTGCTAAATTCTCCTCATGCTTATAGTCAAAATAAAGCTTTTACTAAACATATCGTTGATGCTTTGATGCAATCTTATGAAGAAAAACTTGAGTTGGAAGTTTCTATCCCTAGACAACTATATGATGAGTGGGAACCTACAATAAAAATTAAAATTAAAGATCATGAGTCCTATGCTTTATGTGATTTGGGTGCTAGTGTTTCCACGATTCCAAAGACTTTGTGTGATTCGCTAGGTTTCCGTGATTTTGATGATTGTTCTTTAAATTTGCACCTTGCGGATTCCACTATTAAGAAACCTATGGGAAGAATTAATGATGTTCTTATTGTTGCAAATAGGAATTATGTTCCCGTAGATTTTATTGTTCTTGATATAGATTGCAATCCTTTATGTCCTATTATTCTTGGTACACCTTTCCTTAGAACGATTGGTGCAATTATTGATATGAAGGAAGGGAATATTAGATTCCAATTTCCGTTAAGGAAAGGCATGGAACACTTCCCTAGAAATAAAATTAAATTATCATATGAATCTATTATGAGAGCCACTTATGGATTGCCTACCAAAGATGGCAATACCTAGATCTATCTTCGCTTTTATGCCTACCTAGGGGCGTTAAACGATAGCGCTTGTTGGGAGGCAGCCCAATTTTATTTTTATTCCTTCCTTTTTGCTCCTGTTAGTAATAAATAATTTATATATCCTGTGTTTTGGTTGTATTTTTTGTGTTTAATTAGTGTTTGTGTCAAGTAGAACCGTTGGGAAGACTTGGGAAAGTCTTTTTAATCTTGCTGTAAAAAAAAACAGAAACTTTAGCGCTTACGAGAACTGCTGCCATTTTTATTTGGAAGGTGATATTTAGTTAATTATTTTTGAAGATGATTAATAGATAAATTCCTCACGTCCAGAAATTTAATTTAGAATTTTTGGGGTTCCAGAACTTGCGTTAGCTACATATTACTACAGATTGTTCTGTTTTTGACAGATTCTATTTTTCGTGTGTTGTTTGATTATTTTGATGAATATATGGCTAGTAAAATAGTTTATAAACCATAGAGAAGTTGTAATACAGTAGGTTTAACACAAATATAAATAAAGAATGAGTTCATTACAGTACCTTGAAGTGGTCTTTTGTTTCCTTTCGCTAACGGAGCTCAGGAGATTTCCTACTTTAAGTTTTGTGTTGTGAAGTTTTCAAGTTTTGGGTAAAAGATTTGTTGGATTATGGAACAAGGAGTTGCAAGAGCCTAAGATTGGGGATGCCCATGGCACCCCCAAGATAATCTAAGGACACCTAAAAGCCAAAGCTTGGGGATGCCCCGGAAGGCATCCCCTCTTTCGTCTACTTCCATCGGTAACTTTACTTGGAGCTATATGTGTTTTGCTTGGAGCGTCTTGTATTATTTTAGTATTTATTTGTTACTTTACCACAATCATCCTTGATGTACACACCTTTTGAGAGAGACTCACATGATTTGAAAATTATTAGAATACTCTATGTGCTTCACTTATATCTTTCGAGCTATATAGTTTTTGCTCTAGTGCTTCACTTATATCTTTTAGAGCACGGTGGTGGATTTGTTTTATAGAAACAATTGTTGTCTCATGCTTCACTTAGATTATTTTGAGAGTCCTACAAAACAGCATGGTAATTTGCTTTAATCATGATAGGCATTCAAGATTAGTAAAAAAATCTTATGAAGTGTGTTGAATACTATGAGAAGTTTGATACTTGATAATTGTTTTGAGATATGGAGATGGTGATATTAGAGTCACGCTAGTTGAGTAATTTTGAATTTGAGAAATACTTGTGTTAAAGTTTGTGATTCCCGTAGCATGCACGTATGGTGAACCGTTATGTGATGCAGTTGGAGCATGATTTATTTATTGATTGTCTTCCTTATGAGTGGCGGTCGGGGACAAGCGATGGTCTTTTCCTACCAATCTATCCCCCTAGGAGCATGCGCGTAATACTTTGCTTCGATAACTTGTAGATTTTTGCAATAAGTATATGAGTTCTTTATGACTAATGTTGAGTCCATGGATTATACGCACTTTCTTCCTTCCACCATTGCTAGCCTCTCTAATACCGCGCACTTTTCACCGGTATCATAAACCCACCAAATACCTTCCTCAAAACAGCCACCATACCTACCTAGCATGGCATTTCCATAGCCATTCTGAGATATATTGCCATGCAACTTACTACCATTCCGTTTATTATGACATGCTCCATCATTGTCATATTGCTTTGCATGATTATGTAGTTGACATTGTATTTGTGGCAAAGCCACTATTCATAATTCTTTCATACATGTCACTCTTGATTCATTGCATATCCCGGTACACCACCGGAGGCATTCACATAGAGTCATATTTTGTTCTAAGTATTGAGTTGTAATTGTTGAGTTGTAAGTAAATAAAAGTGTGATGATCATCATTTTTAGAGCATTGTCCCAAGTGAGGAAAGGATGATGGAGACTATGATTCCCCCACAAGTCGGGATGAGACTCCGGACTAAATAAAAAAAAGGAGAACATAAAAAAGACAGAGAAAAGGCCCAAAAATGAGAGAAAAGGAGAGAAGGGACAATGCTACTATCCTTTTACCACACTTGTGCTTCAAAGTAGCCCATGATCTTCATGATAGAGAGTCTCCTATGATATCACTTTCATATACTAGCGGGAATTTTTCATTATAGAACTTGGCTTGTATATTCCAATGATGGGCTTCCTCAAAATGCCCTAGGTCTTCGTGAGCAAGCGAGTTGGATGCACACCCACTTAGTTCCTTTTGTTGAGCTTTCATATACTCATAGCTCTAGTGCATCCGTTGCATGGCAATCCCTACTCACTCACATTGATATCTATTAATGGGCATCTCCATAGCCCGTTGATACGCCTAGTTGGTGTGAGACTATCTTCTCCCTTTTTGTCTTCTCCATAACCACCATTCTATTCCACATATAGTGCTATGTCCATGGCTCATGCTCATGTATTGTGTGAAGATTAAAAAGTTTGAGAACACCAAAAGTATGAAACAATTGCTTGGCTTGTCATCGGGGTTGTGCATGATTTAAATACTTTGTGTGGTGAAGATAGAACATAGCCAGACTATATGATTTTGTAGGGATAACTTTCTTTGGCCATGTTATTTTGAGAAGACATAATTGCTTAGTTAGTATGCTTGAAGTATTATTATTTTTATGTCAATATTAAAATTTTGTCTTGAATCTTTCGGATCTGAATATTCATACCACAGTTAAGAGAATTACATTGAAATTATGCCAAGTAGCATTCCACATCAAAAATTCTGTTTTTATCATTTACCTACTCGAGGACGAGCAGGAATTAAGCTTGGGGATGCTTGATACGTCTCCAACGTATCTATAATTTTTGATTGTTCCATGCTATATTATATTCTGTTTTGGACATTATTGGGCTTTACTATACACTTTTATATTATTTTTGGGACTAACCTACTAACCGTAGGCCCGGCCCAGAATTGCTGTTTTTTGCCTATTTCAGAGTTTCGCGGAAAAAGAATATCAAACGGAGTCCAAACGGAATGAAACCTTCGGGGACGTGATTTTCGGAACGAACATGATCCAGAGGACTTGGACCCTACGTCAAGAAAGCAACCAGGAAGGCATGAGGTAGGGGGCGCGCCTAACCCCCCCCCCCCCTAGGTGCGCCCTCCACCCTCGTGGGGCCCATGTTGCTCCACCGACGTACTTCTTCCTCCTATATATACCTACGTACCCCCAAACTACTAGATACGGAGCCAAAAACCTAATTTCACCGCCGCAACCTTCTGTACCCGTGAGATCCCATCTTGGGGCCTTTTATGGAGCTCCGCCAGAGGGGGCACCGATCGTGGAGGGCTTCTACATCAACACCATAGCCTCTCCGATGATGTGTGAGTAGTTTACTTCAGACCTTCGGGTCCATAGTTATTAGCTAGATGGCTTCTTCTCTCTTTTTGGATCTCAATACAATGTTCTCCCCCTCTCTTGTGGAGATCTATTTGATGTAATCTTCTTTTGCGGTGTGTTTGTTGAGACCGATGAATTGTGGGTTTATGATCAAGTTTATCTATGAACAATATTTGAATCTTCTATGAATTCTTTTATGTATGATTGGTTACCTTTGCAAGTCTCTTCGAATTATTAGTTTGGTTTGGCCTACTAGATTGATCTTTCTTGCAATGGGAGAAGTGCTTAGCTTTGGGTTCAATCTTGCGGTGTCCTTTCCCAGTGACAGTAGGGGCAGCAAGGCACGTACTGTATTGTTTCCATCGAGGATAACAAGATGGGGTTTATATCATATTGCATGAGTTTATCCCTCTACATCATGTCATCTTACTTAAGGCATTACTCTGTTCTTTTGAACTTAACACTCTAGATGCATGCTGGATAGCGGTCAATGTGTGGAGTAATAGTAGTAGATGCAGGCAGGAGTCGGTCTACTTGTCTCGGACGTGATGCCTATATACATGATCATACCTAGATATTCTCATAACTATGCTCAATTCTGTCAATTGCTCAACAGTAATTTGTTTACCCACCGTAATACTTATGCTCTCGAGAGAAGCCACTAGTGAAACCTATGGCCCCCGGGTCTATTTTCCATCATATTAATCTTCCGTCAACAATCTATTTCTTTTGTCGTTTTTATTTTGCTTTATTTAGTTTGCATCTTTATCATAAAAATACCAAAAATATTATCTTATCATATCTATCAGATCTCACTTTCGTAAGTGACCTTGAAGGGATTGACAACCCCTTGGTTGCGAGGATTTTATTTGTTTGTGTAGGTGCGAGGGACTCGTGCGTGGCCTCCTACTGGATTGATACCTTGGTTCTCAAAAACTGAGGGAAATACTTACGCTACTATGCTGCATCACCCTTTCCTCTTCAAGGGAAAACCAACGCAGTGCTCAAGAGGTAGCAGCAGGCATCTCATCCAACATACATGCATTCGTTCACGGCGTCGTCTCGATGTTTATACCTTCGAAGCGTGCGTTTCAAGGCGGTTCAAAACGTCGAGGGAAGTAGTCGTTCACGGGTCGTAGTGGAAGTAGTCGTTCTCGCGATGGTAGTGGAAGTAGTGGTACATGTTTCGTAGATGTTCGGGGTCACGACGAGGAACTTGACGTCCACGGGGTCTTTCAGGGTCGACGGTAGTGGTACACATGAAGGTAGTCGAACTTGACATATCCGAGGGCTCCAGGCGTCATGGTACTTGTCGAAATCCACAACGGATGTAGCTGTACATTTTTAAGAGGAACTTGGCGTGTCCAAAGGGTACTTGACGGTTCCACATCGATCATAGAGGTCCACGTTTCATAGATGTTCGGGGTCAACAGTAGTGGAACTTGGCATTCCCTGATTTGGACGGTCTTGACAATGATAAAAGGGCCAGCGGTGGTGCACGAAGGCAGCGAGAGTTTCAGTGGCATGCAACGCATGGCGGTGATGCTCGGGGTCCATGGAGGGGCGCAGAGACAAAGCAGGCATCGAGGCAGGGGCGACGGCTGCGTACATGGCGGGACTAGGCGTGGCGGCAGGGTGCTCCGGTGACGGAGGAGGGATGGTGGCGCTCGTTCCTCGCACTCGAGGCCGAGGCAGGAGGAGCGAGACTTGGCGGCGAAGAAGCAGCTGCAAGGGCGGGGCGAGGTCGGCGCTGCGGCGCAGCTCAACAGCGGCAAGGCGAGGGGCGGCCTTGCAGGAGAGGGAGGCGCACGGGGGAAAGGAGGCGCGGGCGGGAGGAGGCACGGTCCAGGCGGCGACTCCGACGGCCGGCCGGCGAGGCCGTGGCCTTGGCGCAGAGGAGACAAGCGGCGAGGTCTATGCGGGCGCGGAGGCCAGATGGTGGGGACGAGGAGGTCGGGGCCATCCATGGCGCAGCAGCGGGAGCTCCGGCCTGGGTGGTCGCCAGTGGCGAGGTTCGTCGGGGCGGCAGGTCGCGAGGTGGAGGGGCGCTTGGGAACAGGAAGGAGAAGGAGAGGTGCTCGTGAGGGAGAGGGGATCGGGATCGGGCACTGGGTTTTCTGGCAGCGCGAGGGAAGGAGATGGGATCGAGGGGAGAGACCGAGAGATGGGAACGGGCTCCCTGGCGGCTAGGGTTAGTGCGGCTGGGCCTAGGTGGGCCGGCCTGGGCTGGGCTTCTCTCTCCTCTCTCTTCTTCTTCTAAAAACAGAAGAAAAGAAAGAAGAAGAAAAACAAAGAAGAAGAAAAGGAGAAGAAATAAGAGATGGCACAAGAATTTGCGCAAGCGAGTAATTTTCCCGGAATCATAAAAATGAGCCTGATTCAGGAAAAATAGAAGTGGGCACGCATATGAAGTTGAATTCAAACTCATTTGAATTTAACTAAAATGGGTTTGAACTAGGACTGGGATTTAGAAGTGCCCAAAAATGATGAGGACTATTGGAGGAACCTGGATAAAAGTGATAAGAATTGCGGACAAGATTTGAAGGTCAAACTCGAAGTGGAAAAGGCATGGGAATTATTTGGCAAGTGTGTTCCGGTTAATTCCAAACTAATGGAATATTTATAATAGCTCCAAAATTATTAGGAGGATATGTTATAAAGAGAAATCATCATGTGAATTCCCTCGATTTAAATAGATCAAAAGATCTATGCAATTTATTTAGTTGAGCTTTTAAAAAAATTAAAAGACATGTTGGCCTGATGACATGATGCAATGCAAAAATAAATAGAGCAAGCACAAAAGAGACACACGGAGGTCACGAAAATCTGGAAGTCTTATGGAGCGTCGGTCTTGGGGCGTCTCCCTACCTCGTGGGCGCGCCTCCCTGCCTCGTGGAGAGCCCGGAGACCCCCCCTGACTTGTTCTCGACTCCAACACCTCTTGTATAACCCAAAACTTCCAGAAAGGAACCTAGATCGGGAGTTCCGCTGCCGCAAGCCTCTGTAGCCACCGAAAACCAATCTAGACCCATTCTAGCACCCTGTCAGAGGGGGGAATCCCTCTCTGGTGGCCATCTTCAACATCCCAACGCTCTCCATGACGAGGAGGGAGTAGTTCACCCTCGGGACTGAGGGTATGTACCAGTAGCTATGTGTTTGATATCTCTCTCTCTCTCGTGTTCTTGATTCGGCACGATATTGATGTATCGCGAGCTTTGCCATTATAGTTAGATCTTATGATGTTTCTCCCCCTCTACTATCTTGTGATGGATTGAGTTTTCCCTTTGAAGTTATCTTATCGGATTGAGTCTTTAAGGATTTGAGAACACTTGATGTATGTTTTGCATGTGCTTATCTGTGGTGACAATGGGATATCACGTGATCCACTTGATGTATGTTTTGGTGATCAACTTGCGAGTTCCGTGACCTCGTGAACTTATGCATAGGGGTTGGCACACGTTTTCGTCTTGACTCTCTGGTAGAAACTTTGGGGCACTCTTTGAAGTTCTTTGTGTTGGTTGAATAGATGAATCTGAGATTGTGTGATGCATATCGTATAATCATACCCACGGATACTTGAGGTGACATTGGAGTATCTAGATGACATTAGGGTTTTGGTTGATTTGTGTCTTAAGGTGTTATTCTAGTACGAACTCTATGATAGATCGAACGGAAAGAATAGCTTCGTGTTATTTTACTACGGACTCTTGAATAGATCGATCAGAAAGAATAACTTTGAGGTGGTTTCGTACCCTACAATAATCTCTTCGTTTGTTCTCCGCTATTAGTGACTTTGGAGTGACTCTTTGTTGCATGTTGACGGATAGTTATATGATCCAATTATGTTATTATTGTTGAGAGAACTTGCACTAGTGAAAGTATGAACCCTAGGCCTTGTTTCCTAGCATTGCAATACCGTTTACACTCACTTTTACCACTTGCTACCTTGTAGTTTTTATATTTTCAGATTACAAAAACCTATATCTACCATCCATATTGCACTTGTATCACCATCTCTTCGCCGAACTAGTGCACCTATACAATTTACCATTGTATTGGGTGTGTTGGGGACACAAGAGACTCTTTGTTATTTGGTTGTAGGGTTGTTTGAGAGAGACCATCTTCATCCTACGCCTCCCATGGATTGATAAACCTTAGGTCATCCACTTGAGGGAAATTTGCTACTGTCCTACAAACCTCTGCACTTGGAGGCCCAACAACGTCTACAAGAAGAAGGTTGTGTAGTAGACATCAAGCTCTTTTATGGCACCGTTGCCGGGGAGGTTAGCGCTTGAAGGTATATCTTTAGATCTTGCAATCGAATCTTTTTGTTTCTTGTTTTATCACTACTTTGGTTTATAAAAGAAAGCTACAAAAAAATGGAATTGATGGTACCTCATATGCTTCATCTTTTTAATATCTTTCATGAAAATAAGGATTCCGATAATTGTGCCAAAGTGTTAAAAGAAGAATGCATTAGAATGTTTGGCACTAAATCTTTGAATGATGAGCATGATTGCAATGTTATTAGTATGAACTCTTTGAATATCCATAGTACTAATGATGATTGCACTAGTCATGATGAAAATGTCTCTTATAAGCATGTCAACTTTTGTGGAATACATAGAGCTTGCAAGCACACACCAAATAGGGAAGATAGATTTTGCAAGAGGCATAAGTATTTGGAAACTAAATGGTTGCAAGAAAGGCTAGATGATTGTGCTGAAAGATTCAATATTTATCGCCATCCTTGTGAACTTTGCAATGAACATGGTCATTTAAAGTTCCAATGCTATTTGTTTCATGATCAAATCGTGTCCAAAAATTGTGATAACTTGATTACCCTTGAGCATCATAAAGAGCTTAGCCTTCTTTTGGGGTATGAAGAAATGAAATGTATAACTAAGGGTATTCCAAAATTTAATCTTAATAGATTTCTTGATTTTGATCTAGAAGATATTTTTATGTATTGTGTGGTGAATTGCACTGAAAATCCTTATATTGCCAATTACATAAAGACAAGAAAACAAATAGAAGATGAAGAGAATACTAATGAAAGGGAAGAGACTTCCCAATATTCTCCTATTATTACTTATGATGAATCAGGTAACGAGGAGGAGCCTCCTATTCAACCAATCTCATTAATAAGGAGCTCCGAAAAGAGGATTAAACCCACACATGATGCGAAGAAGAAAAAGAAAAGACGGATAAGCAAAGGTAGAAAGGTATCCCTCCCAAATGATGTTGCTCCTATTACTCATTGTGATGATGATAATTGCTATACTATTGGTGCTATCCATACTATTAATGATGACAGTGATTATGCTTATGATATGAAAGGGCCCAAGCTTGGGGATGCTATGTTTGATGAGAATGACAAGTTTGAGAATATATTTGCTGCAATTAATTTTTGTCCCAAGCTTGGGGATGCTATGTTTAATGAATATGATATTTTTAGTCTCCCAAGTTTTTATATGAAAATTTATTATGATGATAGCATGCCTCCTACTTATGATGATTACATTGATGAAAGTGGTTTTGGAAGAGTGCCAACTTTAGGAAGTAATGATCCCACTATTTTGGAGGGTGTTGAATCGTATTGTGACAAATATGAAAGTGGATTTTGAGAGGTCATGACTTTATTTAGTAATGATTCCACTATCTTGGAAGAGGTTTCAATCGATTATGATGAGAACAAAGTTGCTACTTATGATAATTATTGTGGTGACACTTATGCTATAAGAAGTAGTGATGATTATATTTATAAAACTTGTCATGATTATGATTACCCTTTTTTTGAACATTACTCTTTTAATGTGGAAACCATTTATAGTATTCGAGTTTCTTATGATACTCCCACTATTCCGAATGAGAATAATTTTGCTTATGTGGAGAATAGTAAATTTTCTATGCTTGTAGATCATGAAAAGAATGCTTTATGTGATGGTTATATTTTTGAATTAATTCATGATGCTACTGAAATTTATTATGAGGGAGGAATATATGCTTATAGGAATTCCAATAATATCAAGTTTCCTCTCTATGTGCTTAAAGTTTTGAAGTTATGCTTGTTTTGCCCTCCTATGCTAGTTGATTATTGTTTTCATAAGTTGTTTGCTCACAAAATCCTTATGCATAGGAAGTGGGTTAGACTTAAATGTGCTAGTCATATTCTTCATGATGCTCTCGTTATGTTTCAATTCTTATCTTATATGTGAGCATCATTGAAATCATCATGCCTAGCTAGGGGCGTTAAACGATAGCACTTGTTGGGAGGCAACCCAATTTTATTTTTGTTCTAGTAATAAATAATTCATATAGACTCTGTTTAGAGGTGGTTTATGCTTTTAATTAGTGTTTGTGCCAAGTAGAACCTTTGGGAAGACTTGGGGAAAGTCTTTGCGATCTTGCTGTAAAAAACAGAAACTTTAGCGCTCACGAGATTTGCTGCCATTTTTTACTGGAGAGTGTGATTAGGTTGATTCTTTTTACAGATGATTAATAGATAAATTCCTCACGTCCAGAAATTTATTTTAGAATTTTTGGAGTTACAGAAGTATTCGAAACCTACAGATTACTACAGGCTGTTCTATTTTTTGACAGATTCTGTTTTTCGTGTGTTGTTTGCTTATTTTGATGAATCTATGGCTAGTATCAGAGGTTATGAACCATAGAGAAGTTGGAATACAGTAGGTTTAACACCTATATAAATAAATAATGAGTTCATTACAGTACCTTAAGTGGTTATTTGTTTTCTTATACTAACGGAGCTCATGAGATTTTTTGTTTAAGTTTTGTGTTGTGAAGTTTTCAAGTTTTGGGTAAAGATTTGATGGATTATGGAATAAGGAGTGGCAAGAGTCTAAGCTTGGGGATGCCCAAGGCACCCCAAGGTAAAATTCAAGGACAACCAAAAGCCTAAGCTTGGGGATGCCCCGGAAGGCATCCCCTCTTTCGTCTTCTTCTATCGGTAACTTTACTTGAGGCTATATTTTTATTCACCACATGATATGTGTTTTGCTTGGAGCGTCTTGTATGATTTGAGTCTTTGTTTTTTAGTTTACCACAATCATCCTTGCTGTACACACCTTTTTGGAGAGGCACACATGAATTGGAATTTATTAGAATACTCTATGTGCTTCACTTATATCTTTTGAGCTAGATAATTTTGCTCTAGTGCTTCACTTGTATCTTTTAGAGCACGATGGTGGTTTTATTTTATAAAAAATATTGATCTCTAATGCTTCACTTATATTGTTTTGAGAGTATTTTAGAACAGCATGGTAATTTGCTTTGGTTAAGAATTAGTCCTGATATGATAGGCATCCAAGATGGGTATAATAAAAACTATCATAAAAAGTGCATTGAATACTATGTGAAGTTTGATTCCTTATGATTGTTTTGTGATATGAGGATGGTAATATTAGAGTCATTCTAGTGATTAGTTGTGAATTTGAGAGATACTTGTGTTAAAGTTTGTGGTTCCCGTAGCATGCACGTATGGTGAATTTTTATGTGACGAAGTCGGAGCATGATTTATTTATTGATTGTCTTCCTTATGAGTGGCGGTCGGGGACGAGCGATGGTCTTTTCCTACCAATCTATCCCCCTAGGAGCATGCACGTAGTACTTTGTTTCGATAACTAATAGATTTTTGCAATAAGTATGTGAGTTCTTTATGACTAATGTTGAGTTATACGCACTCTCACCCTTCCACCATTGCTAGCCTCTCTAGTACCGCGCAACTTTCGCCGGTACCATAAACCCACCATTTACTTTCCTCAAAACAACCACCATACCTAACTATTATGGCATTTCCATAGCCATTCCGAGATATATTGCCATGCAACTTTCCACCGTTCCGTTTATTATGACACGCTCCATGATTGTCATATTGCTTTGCATGATCATGTAGTTGACATCGTATTTGTGACAAAGCCACCGTTCATAATTCTTTCATACATGTCACTCATGAGTCATTGCACATCCCGGTACACAGCCGGAGGCATTCATATAGAGTCATATTTTGCTCTAAGTATCGAGTTGTAATTCTTGAGTTGTAAGTAAATAAAAGTGTGATGATCATCATTATTAGAGCATTGTCCCATGTGAGGAAAGGATGATGGAGACTATGATTCCCCCACAAGTCGGGATGAGACTCTGGACGAAAAATAAAAAAAGGAGAAAAAAGAGGCCATAAAAAAAGAAGGCCCAAAAAAACACAAAAAACAAAAACAAAAAAATGAGGGAAAAAGAGAGAAGGGGCAATGCTACTATCCTTTTACCACACTTGTGCTTCAAAGTAGCACCATGATCTTCATGATAGAGAGTCTCCTATGTTGTCACTTTCATA
This sequence comes from Triticum urartu, assembly GCF_056163025.1. Classification (NCBI taxonomy): domain Eukaryota; kingdom Viridiplantae; phylum Streptophyta; class Magnoliopsida; order Poales; family Poaceae; genus Triticum; species Triticum urartu. Next base: position 95,165,792 of record NC_141873.1, on the reverse strand, counting down.
TACTAGTGGGAATCTTTCATTATAGAACTTGGCTTGTATATTCCAATGATGGGCTTCCTCAAAATGCCCTAGGTCTTCGTGAGCAAGCGAGTTGTATGCACACCCACTTAGTTTCATTTTGAGCTTTCATACACTTATAGCTCTAGTGCATCCATTGCATGGCAATCCCTACTCACTCACATTGATATCTATTGATGGGCATCTCCATAGCCCCTTGATACGCCTAGTTGATGTGAGACTTTCTTCTCCTTTTGTCTTCTCCGCAACCACCATTCTATTCCACCTATAGTGCTATGTCCATGGCTCACGCTCATGTATTGCGTGAAGATTGAAAAAGTTTGAGAACATCAAAAGTATGAAACAATTGCTTGGCTTGTCATCGGGGTTGTGCATGATTTAAATATTTTGTGTGATGAAGATAGAGCATAGCTAGACTATATGATTTTGTAAGGATGAACTTTCTTTTTCCATGTTATTTTGAGAAGACATGATTGCTTAGTTAGTGTGCTTGAAGTATTATTGTTTTTATGTCAATACTAAACTTTTGTCTTGAATCTTATGCATCTGAATATTCTTGCCACAATAAATAATATTACATTGATAAATATGTTAGGTAGCATTCCACATCAAAAATTCTGTTTTTATCATTTACCTACTCGAGGACGAGCAGGAATTAAGCTTGGGGATGCTTGATACGTCTCCAAGAATATCAGGAATTAAGCGGATTGACCGAAGCCTACACTAGCCTTCTATTAGGCTTTGAGGTAAGTAATGCGTTTGTAGGAAGAATGTCACAGTATAGACAGTAGCCCCTGATGCTCTGTTTGGTGTTTCGGCAAGAAAAAGCCGAACAGAGGATCGAGAAGAAATATCGCAGGAGTCTAACATAAGTTGTCTTTGTGAATAAGCAGGTGTCGCTACAGGCTGCCACCGCTCATGCTGCAGAGGTCTCCGGACTGAAGCGGAAACTAGAGCGGGCAAAGGAAGAGCTCGGCCTCATAAAGAAGCAGCTAGAGGATAGCCAAGGTATGTGCCGACCTGCTGGTACCTTTTAAAAAAATGAATAGTCCGTCCAGACTGAGTTGTCATGAACTTTATTAGGGGCCACGACCGAGGTGGCGGTCCTTAAGAAGGCGTTGCCCGAGGCCGAGGACAAAGCGGCCAAGGAACGTGCCGCGCGCGTGAAGCACGAGGCCCAGGTCAGTGAGGCGCGGCAACAGCTCCAGGGCGCGATCAAGAGATTTGAGTCCTTGGAGCGCGATTGTAAGGCGCAGGAGTCCGAACTAGCGAAGGCCCGCCAAAGCGCATGGGATGCACGAGCCGAAGCCCAGAACGCCCTCCAAGGAATTCACGCGGCCAAGGATATTGCGGCGGGTAATTCTTTCACCATGCAAAGCAAGTATGTAGAAGAAACGTTCCTTGTACTTATCCGAATTCGGGTTTTCCAGGGGTGTTTACGGATCTGCCATGCATTATATCGGATGATGCCGGGCATTACAGAGCCGAAGAAGGGATGTCTACGGAGAAGCTATTCTGGTCCCAGTATCTTGGACCCGAACATCTGTTGCCCTTCATCGACCAGGTAAAGCAGTTGATCGAGCTGCACAAGTCGGCAGAGCTAGCCGTGAAGGAACTGATAGTCCGGCTGTGGCCTGTGATCTTGTACCTAGCAGCTATTCCGGACTTGTTAAGCGGCTCAAAAATGTGAAGCGGTTGGTCTGCATTGAAGTTGCGCGTATGGCCTTTGCCCGCGTCAAGACGCATTGGGCAAAGCTGGATGCCAAGAAGCTGATGACCGAGGGGCCGCCGGAGGGCAAGGAGCATCATCGACCCGAGCTCTATTTTGATGGCGTCCTGGAGGGGTCCCGCCTTATGGCGGAACATTGTTCGAAGGATATCATATTCCCATGAGAACATTTGTATTATCATGTCCTGTAATATGGAACAATGATGTTATGTATTATAATGCTTGTGATTTACATTTTACCTCATGTGCGGCCATTTATGAAATCTGAGGGTTGACCAGTCGTCGGCTTCTGCCCCCACGTAGATAGTACGGGGGTGTTCGGGATAAATCTAAACACTCTTTACTCCACATTCTGGTCCTTAAAGGAGGTGTTTAGCGCAACGAACAAGGCAATCAGACTATGCGGCCTTTACTGCCCTCACTTAGCCATAGGAGTTTGACAATTTAAAAAGTTGGTGAAGCCCCTGGTATTCGGAAAGCCGAACTAGGGGCGTTATACACGCCTAATCGGAGGGACCGATTCTTCGCAAGAAGCAGAAAAAATCTCTAATGATTTGGAACCTCTCGAACAGCTGACCGGCTCTCGCCGCATCATGACAGTCAGTTTTCGGCTTTCTCTACTGAGGTGCTCATCCGGAAGAACCGGGACACAATCACAGTAGTTCTCCCTTTACTGCCCTAGCCGATATAGCGAAACATAAGGTAGTAAGCACAGGAGCCGGGCAACCCAACTATTGACCAAAGACATGATTCAGAGCCGATGCATATAATGCTATAAGTTCGGGATGCCGAACTATACTGGAAAAGTGTTTGGACTTTTATTGTCGTAATACGGGGTGTAATGAAGCCCCTGGCGCAGTAATACGTACCATAGTGTATGCGTGTAATAAGTAATATACACAAAGGTGAGGAAACAAGAAAAATTAAGTAATAAGCTGACGCCACCATTTATTCACCATTGTGATGTAATTAGTACGACGAGGCGTACTTTGTGCGAGTAATGTGATAAACAAGTAAAGCTATTTAACATGTCGCAACCAAGGGCGAGCTACATGTGGGTATGTAAAACAAGTATGGCAATCGTTTAATAGAGACCACCTAGGGATTCCCTTGTATGCCGGAGCTTCTTGCCTCCTTGGTGTGTTCTCCAAGCGGGTCGTCCGCATAGACCTCGAAAAGAGAAAAGACCCATGATAATAAAAATAAAAAATAAAGGTGTGCGAATCCCAGGGTCGGTCAAGCCGCACTGTGGATCACGAGTGAGTTATGCTCTATCAGTACCCATGGGGTTTTGAGTGCGTAATTATGTACGCGCGGTACGGATGCCCTTTCCTCATCGGGGCTGGGACGGAGGCGGAATTTACTAATTCAGCTCTTTACGAACCAAGTTGCCCAGTTGCAGTGTAGTCCGGACCTTCTTGATGATGTCCAGGGGTTCGGCGGCCGGATTATGGTGCCGCTTGAGAAGGCCGCTCTGTACTTCTGCTGCTAGGGCTACGGTATGCTCCTCTGTGCGAAGGAAACGTTCCGTGTTTCCATTTACTGTAATGACGCCGCGTGGACCGGGCATCTTGAGCTTGAGATAAGCATAATGCGGCACCGCGTTGAATTTAGCGAACACAGTTCGTCCGAGCAGTGCGTGGTAGCCGCTGCGGAAGGGTACGATATCGAAGATTAGCTCTTCGCTTCGGAAGTTATCCGGGGAACTGAGGACCACCTCGAGTGTGATCGAGCCCGTGCAACGGGCTTCTACGCCTGGTATAACTCCTTTAAAGGTAGTTATCGTGGGCTTGATTTGTGAGGGATTAATGCCCATTTTGTGTACTGTATCCTGATAGAGCAGGTTGAGGCTACTACCACCGTCCATTAGGACTCGTGTCATGTGAAATCCGTCGATGATTGGGTCGAGTACCAATGCGGCCGAACCGCCATGGCGGATGCTAGTTGGATGATCACAATGATCAAAGGTGATCAGGAATGACGACCATGGGTTGAACTTTGGGGCGACTGGCTCTACCGCATAAACGTCCCTAAGTGCGCGCTTGCGCTCCCTTTTGGGGATGTGTGTAGCATATATCATGTTCACCATTTTGACTTGAGTCGGGAATTTCTTCTGCCCCCCAGTGTTCGGCTACCGGGGCTCCTCGTCTTCGTCCTCGCTCTACAATTCCCCTTCCTTGTTTCCGCTATTTACCTTGCTGGCTTGCTTAAAGACCCGATAATCTCTATTAGTATGGTTGGCCGGTTTGTCTGGGGTGCCATGTATCTGGCACGGATGATCGAGTATGCGGTCCAAGATGGATGGTCCTCTGCCATTCCTTTTATAGGGCTTCTTTCGCTGGCCGGATTTGGAGCCGCTAAATCCGGCGTGAACTGTGGTGTCATCGGTGTTATCGCCATTGCTTCAGCGTTTATGTCTGTTATGCCGGAGCTTGCTGGTGCTATTTTTGGCCTCGGAGGGACCTGCTTCGTTAGTTTTGTTTGTACTGCGAGCCAGCCAACTATCCTCTCCCGTGCAAAAGCGGGTCATAAGTGTCGTGAGGGCTGCCATGGACCTTGGCTTTTCTTGGCCGAGATGGTGGGCTAGCCATTTGTCACGGATGCTGTGTTTAAAGGCCGCTAGGGCTTCGGCATCCGGATAGTCAATGATCCGATTCTTTTTGGTTAGGAACCTAGTCCAAAATTTTCTGGCTGATTCTCCGGGTTGTTGAACTATGTGGCTTAGGTCATCGGCATCGGGTGACCGGACATATGTACCTTGGAAGTTGTCGAGGAAGGCTTCTTCCAAGTCCTCCCAGCTGCCAATGGAATTTTCAGGCAGGCTGTTCAGCCAGTGGCGAGCTGGTCCTTTGAGCTTTAATGGGAGGTATTTGATAGCGTGGACGTCATCTCCTCGGGCCATGTGGATGTGGAGAATAAAATCTTTAATCCACACTGCGGGATCGGTTGTTCCGTCGTATGATTCAATATTGAGGGGCTTGAACCCCTCGGGGAATTCGTGATCCAGCACCTCATCTGTGAAGCAGAGAGGGTGTGCGGCGCCTCTATATCGAGTCGTGTCACGGCGCACCTCCGATGAAGTTCGTCTGCGGTTATCGGCCCGGGTGTGACTAGGTTTGTCACATCCGAATAGGTAGCCGTCATCCCGAGTCGGGAAGCGTCATCGCGATCCGTAGATTGATCTAGTGTGTCCTGCTCTGCTGTCTAGATCCCGCCGAAGGTCGTGTGTATGGTCCCGAGCTGTTCTGTCCCTATTTTTGCGAAGCGGTGGGGTGGGCTGTTGTTTGGCCTGAGTTGTCGTTTTATCCCGACCGCGGGGTGGTTGGTCTGCCGTACTATCCTGACCACGTGGTGGTCGGTCCGCATTGCGTGAGGGAGGTATGGGATCCGGTGCTTCCTCATCGAACTGGGGTAGCAGTCTGCGCTTTGGGTAACTCTTGACTGGGCGCTCGAGGTTGTATTCTTCGGCTGCCAGGACATCAGTCCACCTATCGATGAGCAGGTCTTGATCGTCCTGGAGCTGCTACTGCTTCTTTTTCAGGCTTCTGGCAGTAGCTATTAGCTGGCGCTTGAAGCGTTCCTGCTCTAGGGGTGCCCCCGGCACGATGAAATCTTTGCTACTGAGGCTCTCCTCATCTTCGGAGACTGGACGATAACTATCATCATCCGAGTTATTGGGTGTGGCCTGTTTATCAGGGTGATCTTGCCCGTTGTCTTGTTCCTCCTATTCGGACGCAGCTCCAACAGGTTCTTTATTGTTTTCGGTGTCGCCCGGAGTACCATTTTCTCCGGTGCCAGTGTTGTCATCTTTTGAGCGACGAGGCTTAGAACGGTTCTTAGGGCGCTGGCGCTTGGACTGTGTCTCAGAAGGTTTATCCGCGACTGGATCCCCTTTGTCATCGTCGCTAGCTTCTTTAGGTGTGTCGACCATGTACACATCGTATGAAGAGGTGGCTTTCCGACATCTAGTAAATGACGGGTCTTGGTCCTGCTCCATGTCGGCATCATCGTCCATACCGGCGATGTCTTCGGAGCTGTAATCAAGTACGTCGGTTAAGTCATCGACAATGGCTATGAAGTGGGTGGCAGTGGGAAGCAAAATTCCCCGTTATCAGCCTCTGGCTCGAACCGAACATAGTTCGGTTGTGAGTCCTTCTCCAAGGACAAATTCTTTAAAGAGTTTAGCACGTCGCCCAAAGGTGAGTACTGAAAAACGTTTGCGGCGCTGAATTCGAAGATCTATAACCGATCTAGATCGGTGTCCGCAAGCGTACGTGATCCGAAACTTATAGACGGAGATGAGTCCGGAGTTTTGTTGGCGCAAATATTGTAGGGTATCGAGTCTGCGTGCGGCTCTAGCGCCGCGGACTCTGTAGCCTCGAACGGCATGATCTGCTCTAGTTCTAAGGCCATTGCAGCAACAGGAGCCATCTCCTGAATCTGGTCCGATGACAGATTTAAGTCACGTTCATCGAGGCGAGGGGGAGCGATCGCTGTGGTCTCAAATCCATTGAAGATCAAGTCTCCACGGATATCAGTGACGTAGTTCAAGCTTCCAAATCTGACCTGGTGGCCAGGGGCGTAGCTATCGATCTGCTCCAGATGGCCAAGCGAGTTGGCCCGCAGTATGAAGCCGCCGAACACGAAAATCTGTCCGGGGAGGAAGGTTTCTCCTTGGACAGCGTCGCTATAGACGATTGAAGGGGCCATCCAACCTTTCGTTGACGGCACGGTGGAACTCTCAATGAAAGCACCAATGTCGGTGTCAAAACCGATGGATCTCGGGTAGGGGGTCCCGAACTGTGCGTCTAGGATTGATGGTAACAGGAGACAGGGGACACTATGTTTACCCAGGTTCGGGCCCTCTCTATGGAGGTAATACCCTACGTCCTGCTTGATTGATACTCCCTCCGTCCAGAAATACTTGTCATCAAAATGAACAAAAAGGGATGTATCTAGAACTAAAATACGTCTAGATACATCTTCTTTTATCCATTTTGATGACAAGTATTTCTGGACGGAGGGAGTATTGATGAATACGAGTGTTACAAGAGTTGATCTACCACGAGATCGTGATGGCTAAACCCTAGAAGCCTAGCCTATATGACTATGGTAATGAATATATCCTTTCCGGACTAACCCCTCCGGTTTATATAGAGACCGGGGGGATCTAGGGTTTACATAGGGTCGGTTACATAAGTAGGAATCTTCATAATCAGTTGCCAAGTTTGCCTTCCACGCCAAGGAGAGTCCAATTCGGACAGAGGTACAGTCTTCGGCCTTCATATCATCACAGCCCATCAGTCCGGCCCATGGATAATAGGCCGGACGCCCGAGGACCCCTTAGTCCAGGACTCCCTCAGTGGGTGTCGTTATTTTCCGACCTTCACAGATGATTTGAGCAGATATGGGTATATCTACTTAATGAAACATAAGTCTGAAACATTTGAAAAGTTCAAAGAATTTCAGAGTGAAGTGGAAAATCACTGTAACAAGAAAATGAAGTTTCTACGATCTGATCACGGAGGTGAATATTTGAGTTACGAGTTTGGTCTTCAGTTGAAACAATGTGGAATACTTTCGCAACTCATGCCACCTAGAACACCACAGCCCAATGGTGTGTCCGAACATCGTAACTATACTTTATTAGATGTGGTGCGATCTATAATGTCTATTACCGATTTACCACTATCGTTTTGGGGTTATGCTTTAGAGATGGCTGCATTCACGTTAAATAGGGCACCATCTAAATCCGTTGAGTCGACACCATATGAACTGTGGTTTGTCAAGAAACCTAAGCCGTCATTTCTTAAAGTCTGGGGTTGCAATGCTTATGTAAAAAAGCTTCAACCTGATAAGCTCGAACCGAAATCGAAGAAATGCGTCTTCATAGGATACCCAAGGAAACTATTGTGTTGGGGATATAACTATTAGGTATGACCCGCCCAGGAGGGGCCGGGTCATCCTTATGACGATCTGTCTCATGAAGCCCAAGATCATATGGCGGTTCATAGATAGGCTTAGTAGAGGGCCCAGACCCGAAGGCGGCTTAAGGCCCATGATTATAAACTGCCATGTATGTAAACTTGTATTATAAGGCATATGAGAAAGGTCACCGAGCCAGACACATTGTATAAGCCGGCCGGGACTCTGAGGGCCGCAGGCAGTCAACCCGTGTATATAAGGGGATGACCTAGCGGCTTAGGACAAGAACCAACAGATCGAGAGCCGGGTCAAGCGTATTCGCTCCCTGCTCATCGAAACCCTAGCAATATCACCTCCAACTGGATTAGGCTTTTACCTTCATCGTAAGGGGCCGAACCAGTATAACTCTTTGTGTCCTTTGTCCTAATTAACCCCTTTAAGATAACCTCATCGTGATGGCTCCACGACTAAGTCCTCACACTAGGACATTTGTCGTGACAATTCCACGACAGTTGGCGCCCACCGTGGGGCTATCGCACGATGGTTTCAAGTTCTTAGAGGGCAACTTCGAAGGGATCAAGGGATACGCCGTGGGCCGGATGACCAAGAGTCGCCGCGGCAAGCTCTACATCGACGATGCAGGCTGGGCCCCCGAGGCCGGCTCAATCGAGTATGGGTACCAGGTCCCCTTCGGCGGAATTCACGTCTTCATGGGCAAGATCGGCGAACCGGGCCCTGAGCTGGACATCTGCACCGACATCATCGAGATGGCTCAGCGTGCGAGACCCGCCCGAGTTCAGCCCGCCATGAATCGTGCCTTCGTAGGATTTATCCATGTAGCGGAACCTGAGGATAGATCGGCATCTGGTGGTGAGACCGTCGTTTATTCTGATGGCGAGTCATCTACTGGTGAGACCGAGTCATTGTATCAACTGCAAGAGGGCCAGCTTGGGGGATGTTCCGATGGCGACAGTATTCCGGACCCCTGTGAGCCGCCGAATCGAGTTGCAATCTTCATGGCCGATACATAGCCGGTGCATCACTCATCAACTGCGGCAGAGCTGGTTTCCGGGTCAGCAGCGGTAGCAGCTGTCGGGGCAGGAGGCCCTAAGCGCCCGCCGGCTTAGGCTTTGACTGACTTGCTGGATAAGTTGACAACGCTGTTAACAGCGGTGGTTAACCCGACCAATCAGGATCGACATAACGCGGCAGTCGCAAGATTGCGCGATGAGATAGCATAGGCTAAGGAGGAGCTAAATGCAGAAAGCGCCAAGATGGCTGAGGAACGGGCTGCTTTGGATGCCTAGGCACAGCGGATTCAGGCGGAGTCTTACCGGCTCATGTTGGATCAGAATGCTTCAAACGATGTCATGAGGAGGCATCAGACTCATCTACCATCGGTTTACGAAGCAAGAAATCTTTTTAACACGCCAGGGGCAGGAACCAGTAACCCGGCAGTGGTAAACCAGGTCAAAGCACCTGGGACGGGTACGCCGGTTCAGCCGCGCGTGATGGATCCGCCTCGTCAGAATAATAACTTGCCACAGCACGTGCCGACGCCACCGGGTCATTACACTAACCCTTTGGATAACATGATCGCTGCAGCGTCACGATTGGCGGCTATCCCGGTTGAAGGTGAATCACCAGCGGCGGTCGAAACACGGAGGGCTAGAGATCTTCTTCAGATAGCGCTGGTCCAGCAACAGGCTTATTCTTACAGCCGTTATAGAGCTCATTCCACCCCTCGCCCGAGCCGGAGTTACAGCTGGCATATCGATGAGCCAGCTGTATCAAGCAGTGGGTGGAACCGTAACCCGCCCCGTGGGCATGACCCGGCGGGGGGTGGTGCAAATGCTCAGAATGTAGTGGATCAAGGTAGAGCGCGTCGAGAGGCCGAGCTGGCGGCTCAGTATGCGGTTCGTCAACCAACTCTGGTTCGCCCAACCACCTCTGTGGAGCCAGGTGTAACCTTTAGAAACTTGGGTGTGCCATGCTTAGTGCCGGATCTGCGTAATGAGAGTCTGCCTAAGGATTTCAAAGGTCCTCGCAAGGTGCCTAACTATACAGCCGATTTAAGTCCTGAGGCATGGATTGAGAGTTATGAGATGGCTATGGAGTTGTTGGATGTCAGCGAGGCTGCATGTGCTAAATATTTCCCCCTGATGTTGGAAGGGACGACCCGCACTTGGTTGAAGGGGCTCCCTGCCAATTCCATCGGGTCATGGGCCGAGTTAAAGGCTCGGTTCATCCAGAACTTCAAGGATACATGTAAACAGCCATGTCAATTGTGGATCTGGCCTCCTGTGTTCAAGAAGAAGGTGAGTCAACAACCCATTGGGTGCGCCGGGTCTCAAAAATCTTGCACTCGTCAGATCGCATCAATGCCGACTCAGCGGTGTTGATGTTGGAGAATAATTGCCGTTTCACGCCCTTGAAGCAGAAACTAGGGCGGCTCAAACGCCACTGCAATGACATGGGGACGCTCATGGCGGCTCTGGTTAAGTATGCTGACTCTGATAGTACCAAAGACCTCGAGTCTGATGACGAGAAAACGGGGAAGGGAAAGAGGAGCTGCAACACCAAGGGGCAGCAGTATAACCTGGGAGGCAACGGTAAGCGCAAGGCTGATAGTTTTGACTTTGTGGCTAACACCAATGCACAGAATAATGGTCAGCGTCGTAAGGGTAAACCACCCCCACGGGCCGGGGGATCCAGTATAAATGTTGAACATATGTTAAATCAGCCCTGCCCAAGACATGGTACGAAAGAAAGACCATCCGGGCACCTATGGAAGGATTGTCACATTATGAAGGAGTACAAGAATTCCAATCTTTTTCATGACAACCATGGGCCAGGTGGCGGTTCTGGGCCCGGTTCTCACGGTCCGGGTTATGGCGGAGGCGGTTCTAACTCTGGATTCCAAGGAAATCAAGGTAATCACAGCAACCAGGGTGGTTACAACCAGCAGAGTAATCAAGGGGTCAACAGCAGCAACAGTCTAGGTATCAGAGCAACCCGAAGCAGTTGAATAGTGGGCAATATCATGTGTTTACCACTATCTTGTGTAAGCATGACCAGAAGCTTCATAGGAGGTCAGTCAATGCTGTTGAGCCAGCGATTCCTCGTTATCTGTGTTGGTCTGAGCAGCCCATTGTGTGGAGTCGGGAAGATCACCCGTCCCGGGTTGATAATCCAGGTCATTTGGCTTTGGTGGTTGCACTTCAGGTCGGAGGGTATAAGTTTACTAAGGTACTCATGGACGGATGGAGCAGCATCAATATCCTTTACTATGGAGGCAAGATATTCGCTGCTAAGAATGGATCATTTCTAGAGAAGGAGTTTCTCTCGAAAGAAGTGAGTGGGAGGAAAGTAGAACTTGATGAGGTAATTGTACCTTCTCCCGAATTGGAAAGTAGTTCATCAGAGAAATTAGTTCCAGTGATTCCTACACCAATAAGTGAGGAAGCTGATGATGATGATCATGAAACTTTAGATCAAGTTACTACCGAACCTCGTAGGTCAACCAGAGTACAGTCTGCACTAGAGTGGTACGGTAATCCTGTTCTGGAAGTCATGTTACTAGACCATGACGAACCTACGAACTATGAGGAAGCGATGATGAGCCCAGATTTCGCGAAATGGCTTGAGGCCATGAAATCTGAGATGGGATCCATGTATGAGAACAAAGTGTGGACTTTGGTTAATTTGCCCGATGATCGGCAAGCCATGGAGAATAAATGGATCTTTAAGAAGAAGACTGACGCTCACGGTAATGTTATTGTCTACAAAGCTCAACTTGTTACGAAAGGTTTCGACAAGTTCAAGGAGTTGACTACGATGAGACCTTCTCACCCGTAGCGATGCTTAAGTCTGTCCGAATCATGTTAGCAATTGCCACATTTTATGATTATGAAATTTGGCAAATGGATGTCAAAACCGCATTCCTTAATGGATTTCTTAAAGAAGAGTTGTATATGATGCAACCATAGGGTTTTGTCGATCCTAAAGGTGCTAACAAAGTGTGCAAGCTCCGGCGATCCATTTATGGACTGGTGCAAGCATCTCGCAGTTGGAATATACGCTTTGGTAGTGTGATCAAAGCATATGGTTTTATACAGACTTTTGGAGAAGCCTGTATTTACAAGAAAGTGAGTGGGAGCTCTGTAGCATTTATGATATTATATGTGGATGACATATTGTTGATTGGAAATAATACATAATTTCTGGATAGCATAAAAGGATACTTGAATAAGAATTTTTCAATGAAAGACCTCTGTGAAGCTGCTTATATATTGGGCATCAAGATCTATAGAGATAGATCAGGACGCTTAATTGGACTTTCACAAATCACATACCTTGATAAAGTTTTGAAGAAGTTCAAAATGGATCGGTCAAAGAAAGGGTTCTTGCCTGTGTTACAAGGTGTGAAGTGATACGTCCATTTTTCATCATGCTTTTATATCGATACTTATTGCATTATGGGCTGTTATTACACATTATGTCACAACACTTATGCCTATTCTCTCTTATTTTACAAGGTTTACATAAAGAAGGAGAATGCCGGCAGCTGGGATTCTGGGCTGGAAAAGGAGAAAATATTAGAGACCTATTCTGCATAGCTCCAAAAGTCCTGAAACTTCACGAAAGCTATTTTCAGAATATATAAAAAATACTAAGCGCAAGAAGTTCCAGAGGGGGCCCACACCCTGGCCACAAGGGTGGGGGCGCGCCCCCCTGCCTCATGGGCCCCTTGGTGGCCCTCCGATTCCCATCTTCTGCTATATGGAGTCTTTCGTTGAGGAAAAATCATAAGCAAGCTTTCGGGAAGAGACTCCGCCGCCACGAGGCGGAACCAATATAGGGCTCCGATGGAGCTGTTCTGCCGGGGAAACTTCCCTCCAGGAGGGGGAAATCATCACCATCGTCATCACCAACGCTCCTCTCATCAGGAGGGGGTCAATCTCCATCAACATCTTCACCAGCACCATCTCCCCTCAAACCCTAGTTCATCTCTTGTATCCAATTCTTGTCTCTAAGTCTGGGATTGGTACCTGTAGGTTGCTATTAGTGTTGATTACTCCCTGTAGTTGATGCTAGTTGGTTTATTTGGTGGAAGATCATATGTTCATATCCTATATGCATATTAATACCCCTCTGATTATGAACATGAATATGCTTTGTGAGTAGTTACGTTTGTTCCTGAGGACATGGGAGAAGTCTTGCTATTAGTAGTCATGTGAATTTGGTATTCCTTCGGTATTTTGATGAAATGTATGTTGTATCTCCTCTAGTGGTGTTATGTGAACGTGGACTACATGACACTTCACCATTATTGGGGCCTAGAGGAAGGCATTGGGAAGTAATAAGTAGATGATGGGTTGCTAGAGTGACAGAAGCTTAAACCCTAGTTTATGCGTTGCTTCGTAAGGGGCTGATTTGGATCCATATGTTTCATGCTATGGTTAGGTTTACCTTAATACTTCTATTGTAGTTTTGGATGCTTGCAATTGGGGTTAATCATAAGTGGGATGCTTGTCCAAGTAAGGACAGCACCCAAGCACCGGTCCACCCACATATCAAATTACCAAAGTACCGAACGCGAATCATATGAACGTGATGAAAACTAGCTTGACGATAATTCCCATGTGTCCTCGGGAGCGCTTTCTTCTATATAAGAGTTTGTCCAGGCTTGTCCTTTGCTACAAAAAGGATTGGGCCACCTTGCTGCACTTTATGTACTTTTGTTACTTGTTGCTCGTTACAAATTATCTTATCACAAAACTATCTGTTATCTATAATTTCAGTGCTTGCAGAGAATACCTTGCTGAAAACCACTTATCATTTCCTTTTGCTCCTCGTTGGGTTCGACACTCTTACTTATCGAAAGGACTATGATAGATCCCCTATACTTGTGGGTCATCAAGACTCTTTTCTGGCGCCGTTGCCATGGAGTGAAGCGCCTTTGGTAGGTGGAATTTGGTAAGGAAAAATTTATATAGTGTGCTGAAATTTACTATCACTTGTTACTATGGAAAGTAATCCTCTGAGGGGCTTGTTCGGGGTATCTTCACCCCGACCAGTAGAGCAAAGAGTTGCTCCTCAACCTACTGAACCTACTGAAAATGAAAATGTCTACTTTGAAATTCCTTCGGATATGATAGAAAAACTGCTAGCTAATCCTTTTGCAGGAGATGGAACATTACATCCTGATGAGCACCTAATATATGTGGATGAAGTTTGTGGATTATTTAAGCTTGCAGGTATGCCCGATGATGTTATCAAGAATAAGGTCTTCCCTTTATCTTTGAAGGGAGATGCACTGACATGGTATAGGCTATGTGATGATATGGGATCATGGAACTACAAACGATTGAAATTGGAATTTCATCAGAAGTTTTATCCTATGCATCTTGTTCATCGTGATCGCAATTATATATATAATTTTTGGCCTCGCGGAGGAGAAAGCATAGCTCAAGCTTGGGGAGGCTTAAATCAATGTTATATTCATGCCCCAATCATGAGCTCTCAAGAGAAATGATTATTAAAAGAATTTATGCTCGGTTTTCTGACAACAATCACACCATGCTCGATACTTCTTGTGTTGGCTCTTTTATGATGAAGACTATTGAATTCAAATGGGATTTATTGGAAAGAATTAAACGCAACTCTGAAGATTGGGATCTCGACGAAGGTAAGGAGTCAGGTATGACACCTAAGTTTGATTGTGTTAAATCTTTTATGGATACCGATGTTTTCCGTAAATTTAGCACTAAATATGGACTTGACTCTGAGATAGTAGCTTCTTTCTGTGAATCTTTTGCTACTCATGTTGATATCCCTAAGGAGAAGTGGTTTAAATATCATCCCCCCATAGAAGTAAAAGTAGTTGCACCTATTAAAGTTGAAGAAAAGACTATCACTTATAATGATCCTATTATTCCTACTGCTTATGTTGAGAAACCACCTTTTCCTGTTAGGATAAAAGATCATGCTAAAGCTTCAACTGTGGTTCGCAAAAGCAATATTAGAACCTATACACCTCCTGAGCAAGTTAAAGTTGAACCTAATATTGCTATTGTTAAGGATCTCTTAGCTGATAATATTGATGGGCATGTTATTTATTTCTATGATGAAACTGCTAGAAAAATTGCTAAACCTTGTGCTAAAGATAAACATAGACCTGTGGTAGGCATGCTCGTTATTTCTGTTAAAATAGGAGATCATTGTTATCATGGCTTGTGTGATATGGGTGCTAGTGCTAGTGCAATACCTATTGACTTATACAAAGAAATTATGCATGATATTGCACCTGCTGAGTTAGAAGATATTGATGTCACAATTAAACTTGCCAATAGAGATACAATTTCACCAATTGGGATTGTTAGAGATGTTGAAGTATTGTGTGGGAAAACTAACTATCCTGCTGATTTTCTTGTTCTTGGTTCCCTACAAGATAGCTTTTGTCCCATTATATTTGGTAGACCCTTCTTAAACACTGTGAATGCTAGGATAGACTGCGAAAAGGATGTTGTTACTATTGGTTTAGGTGATATGTATCATGAGTTCAACTTTTCTAAATTTCGTAGACAACATCGTGAAGAGGAATTGCCTAGTAAAGATGAAATTATTGGTCTTGCTTCTATTGTCGTACCTCCTAGTGATCCTTTAGAACAATATTTACTAGACCATGAAAATGATATGTTTATGAATGAAAGAAGGGAAATAGATGAAGTGTTCTTTAAATAGGGACCTATTCTGAAGCACAACTTGCCTGTTGAAATCTTAGGGGATCCTCCTCCACCCAAGGGTGATCCCGTGTTTGAGCTTAAACCATTGCCTGATACTCTTAAATATGCTTATCTTGATGAAAAGAAGATATATCATGTTATTATTAGTGCTAACCTTTCAGAGAAGGAGGAAGAAAAATTATTGAAAACTCTAAAGAAGCACCGTGCTGCTATTGGATATACTCTTGATGATCTTAAGAGCATTAGTCCCACTCTATGTCAATGCTACCTCTTGAGCACTGCGTTGGATTTCCTTGAAGAAGAAAGGATGATGCAGCAAAGTAGCGTAAGTATTTACCTCAGTTATTGAGAACCAAGTTATCAATCCAGTAGGAGGTTGCGCGCGCGTCCCTAGTACCTGCACAAAACAAATAACTCCTCGCAACCAACGCGATAAGGGGTTGTCAATCCCTTCACAGTCACTTACGAGAGTGAGATCTGATAGATATGATAAGATAATATTTTTGGTATTTTTGTGATAAAGATGCAAAGTAAAATAAAAGCAAAGTAAAAAAGCAAAGGAAATAACTAAGTATTGGAAGATTTAATATGATGAAGATAGACCCGGGGGCCATAGGTTTCACTAGTGGCTTCTCTCAAGAGCATAAGTATTTTACGGTGGGTGAATGAATTACTGTTGAGCAATTGACAGAATTGAGCATAGTTATGAGAATATCTAGGTATGATCATGTATATAGGCATCACGTCCGAGACAAGTAGACCGACTCCTGCCTGCATCTACTACTATTACTCCACTCATCAACCGCTATCCAGCATGCATCTAGAGTATTAAGTTCATGAAAATAGAGTAACGCCTTAAGCAAGATGACATGATGTAGAGGGATAAATTCATGCAATATGATTAAAAACCATCTTGTTATCCTCGATGGCAACAATACAATACGTGCCTTGCTGCCCCTACTGTCACTGGGAAAGGACACCGCAAGATTGAACCCAAAGCTAAGCACTTCTCCCATTGCAAGAAAGATCAATCTAGTAGGCCAAACCAAACTGATAATTCAAAGAGACTTGCAAAGATAACCAATCATACATAAAAGAATTCAGAAAAGATTCAAATATTGTTCATACATAATCTTGATCATAAACCCACAATTCATCGGTCTCAACAAACACACCGCAAAAAGAAGATTACATCGAATAGATCTCCACAAGAGAGGGGGAGAACTTTGTATTGAGATCCAAAAAGAGAGAAGAAGCCATCTAGCTAATAACTATGGACCCGAAGGTCTGAGGTAAACTACTCACACTTCATCGCAGAGGCTATGGTGTTGATGTAGAAACCCTCCGTGATGGATGCCCCCTCCGGCGGAGCTCTGGAATAGGCCCCAAGATGGGATCTCGTGGATACAGAAGGTTGCGGCGGTGGAATTAGGGTTTTGGCTCCGTATCTGATCGTTTAGGGGTACGTAGGTATATATAGGAGGAAGGAGTACGTCGGTGGAGCAACAGGGGGCCCACGAGGGTGGAGGGCGCCCCTGGGGGGTAGGCGCGCCCCCCTACCTCGTGGCCTCCTCCTTTGTTTCTTGACATAGGGTCCAAGTCTCCTGGATCATGTTCGGTGAGAAAATCACGTTCCCGAAGGTTTCATTCCGTTTGGACTCCGTTTGATATTCCTTTTCTTCGAAACCCTAAAACAGGCAAAAAAAACAGCAAATCTAGGCTGGACATCCGGTTAATAGGTTAGTCCCAAAAATAATATAAAAGTGGATAATAAATCCCAATAATGTCCAAAACAGTAGATAATATAGCATGGAGCAATAAAAAATTATAGATACGTTGGAGACGTATCAAGCATCCCCAAGCTTAATTCCTGCTCGTCCTCGAGTAGGTAAGTGATAAAAATAGAATTTTTGATGTGGAGTGCTACTTGGCATAATTTTAATGTAATTCTTCTTAATTGTGGTATGAATATTCAGATCCGAAAGATTCAAGATAAAAGTTTAATATTGACATAAAAATAATAATACTTCAAGCATACTAACTAAGCAATTATGTCTTCTCAAAATAACATGGCCAAAGAAAGTTATCCCTACAAATCATATAGTCTGGCTATGCTCTATCTTCACCACACAAAGTATTTAAATCATGCACAACCCCGATGACAAGCCAAGCAATTGTTTCATACTTTTGACATTCTCAAACTTTTTCAATCTTCACGCAATACATGAGCGTGAGCCATGGTTATAGCACTATAGGTGGAATAGAATGGTGGTTGTGGAGAAGACAAAAAGGGAGAAGATAGTCTCACATCAACTAGGCGTATCAATGGGCTATGGAGATGCCCATCAATAGATATCAATGTGAGTGAGTAGGGATTGCCATGCAACGGATGCACTAGAGCTATAAGTATATGAAAGCTCAAAAAGAAACTAAGTGGGTGTGCATCCAACTCGCTTGCTCACGAAGACCTAGGGCAATTTGAGGAAGCCCATCATTGGAATATACAAGCCAATATCTATAATGAAAATTTCCCACTAGTATATGAAAGTGACGAAATGAGAGACTCTCTATCATGAATATCATGGTGCTACTTTGAACCACGAGTGTGGTAAAAGGATAGTAGCATTGCCCCTTCTCTCTTTTTCTCTCATTTTTTTATTTGGGCCTTTGCTATTTTTTTATGGCCTCTTTTCTTTCTTTCTTTTTTTTTGTCCGGAGTCTCATCCCGACTTGTGGGGGAATCATAGTCTCCATCATCCTTTCCTCACTGGGACAATGCTCTAATGATGATGATCATCACACTTTTATTTTCTTACAACTCAACAATTACAACTCGATACTTAGAACAAAATATGACTCTATATGAATGCCTCCGGCGGTGTACCGGGATATGCAATGACTCATGAGTGACACGTATGGAAGAATTATGAATGGTGGCTTTGCCACAAATACAATGTCAACTACATGATCATGCAAAGCAATATGACAATGATGGAGTGTGTCATAATAAACGGAACGGTGGAAAGTTGCATGGCAATATATCTCGGAATGGCTATGGAAATGCCATAATAGGTAGGTATGGTGGCTTTTTTGAGGAAGGTATATGGTGGGTGTATTATACCGGCGAAAGGTGCGCGGTATTAGAGGGGCTAGCAATGGTGGAAGGAAGAAAAGTGAGTATAATCCATGGACTCAACATTAGTCATAAAGAACTCATATACTTATTGCAAAAATCTACAAGTTATCAAAGCAAAGTATTACGTGCATGCTCCTAGGGGGATAGATTGGTAGGAAAAGACCATCGCTCGTCCCCGACCGCCACTCATAAGGAAGAAAATCAATAAATAAATCATGCTCCGACTTCATCACATAACGGTTCACCATACATGCATGCTACGGGAATCACAAACTTTAACACAAGTATTTCTAAAATTCACAACTACTCAACTAGCACAAATTTAATATCACCATCTTCATATCTCAAAACAATTATCAAGCATCAAACTTCTCATAGCATTCAACACACTCATAAGAGAATTTTATTATTAATCTTGTATACCTAGCATATAAGGATTTTAAAGCAAATTACCATGCTATTTAAGTCTCTCAAAATAATCTAAGTGAAGCATGAGAGATCAATAGTTTCTATAAAACAATTCCACCACCGTGGTCTAAAAAATATAAGTGAAGTACTAGAGCAAAACTATATAACTCAAATGATATAAGCGAATCACATAGACTATTCTAACAAATTCCAAATCATGTATGGCTCTCTCAAAAGGTGTGTACATCAAGGATGATTGTGGTAAACTAACAAACAAAGACTCAAATCATACAAGACGCTCCAAGAAAAACACATATCATGTGGTGAATAAAGATATAGCTCCAAGTAAAGTTACCGACAGAAGTAGACGAAAGAGGGGATGCCTTCCAGGGCATCCCCAAGCTTTGGCTTTTAGGTGTCCTTAGATTATCTTGGGGGTTCCATGTTCATCCCCAATCTTAGGCTCTTGCAACTCCTTGTTCCATAATCCATCAAATCTTTACCCAAAACTTGAAAACTTCACAACACAAAACTTAAAGTAGGAAATCTCGTGAGCTTCGTTAGCGAAAGAAAACAAAAGACCACTTCAAGGTACTGTAATGAAATCATTATTTATTTATATTGGTGTTAAACCTACTGTATTCCAACTTATCTATGGTTTATAAACTATTTTACTAGCCATAGATTCATCAAAATAAGCAAACAACACACGAAAAACAGAATCTGTCAAAAACAGAACAGTCTGTAGTAATCTGTAGCTAGCGCAAGATCTGGAACCCAAAAAATTCTAAAATAAATTGCTGGACGTGAGTAATTTATCTATTAATAATCTGAAAAAAAAATTAACTAAATATCACTTTCCAAATAAAAATGGCAGCAGTTCTTGTGAGCGCTAAAGTTTCTGTTTTTTACAGCAAGATGTCAAGACTTTCCCCAAGTCTTCCCAACGGTTCTACTTGGCACAAACACTAATTAAACACAAAAAACACAACCAAAACAGAGGCTGGGTAAATTATTTATTGAATAACAGTAAGGAAAAATATTGGGTTGCCTCCCAAAAAGCACTTTTCTTTAAAGCCTTATAGCTAGGCATAATTTTTCAATGATGCTCACATGAAAGACAAGAATTGAAGCACAAAGAGAGCATCATAAAACACGTGAAAAACACATATAAGTCTAACATACTTCCTATGCATAGGCATCTTATAGTCAAACAAAGTATAAAGGCAAGCAAAAACTAGCATATGCAAGGAAGCGGAAAGAAACAATAGCAATCTCAATATAACGAGAGGTAATTTAGTAACATGAAAATTTCTACCACCATATTTTCCTCTCTCATAATAATTACATGTAGGATCATAAGCAAATTCAACAAAATAGCTATCACATAAAATATTTTCAACACGATCCACATGCATGCAAAGTTGACACTCTTCCAAAATAGTGGGATTAACATTAACTAAAGTCATGACCTTTCCAAACCCACTTTTATCAAAACTTTCATAAGATTGAACATTCTCCAAATATGTGGGATCTACAGTTGACACTCTTCCAAACCCAATTTCAATAATATTTCAAACACTATTATCAATATCATATTCATCATTGGGTTTAAATAAATTTTCAATATCATAAGAAGAATTACCCCAATCATGATCATTGCAACAAGTAGAGGACATAGCAAAACTAGCATCCCCAAGCTTAGGGTTTTGCATATTATTAGCACAATTTACATAAATAGAATTTATAATAAAATCATTGCAATCATGCTTTTTATTCAAAGATCAATCGTGAATCGCTTCATAAAGTAATTCATCACACTTTTCAGATTTACGAATTTCAAGCAAAACCTCATAAAGATAATCTAGTGCACAAAACTCACTAGCAATTGGTTCATCATAATTAGATCTCTTAAAAAGATTAGCAAGCGGATGAGGATCCATAGATCTTAGGTTCTCTATTTAGCAATAAATAAATAACAATTCCAACCAAACGAGCAAACGAGCCAAGTAAGACATTAAAGCAAATGGAAAAAGGGTGAAAGGAAAAGATAGGGCGAATAAAACGGCAAAGGTGAAGTGGGGGGGGGAGGAAAACGAGAGGCAAATGGCAAATAATGTAATGTGGGAGATAAGGGTTTGTGATGGGTACTTGGTATGTTGACTTTTGCATAAACCTCCCCAGCAACGGCGCCAGAAATGGCTCATTGTCGGGAGTCAAATCTTGACTTGCGCGAACCTCCCCGGCAACGGCGCCAGAAATGGCTCGTTGTCGGGAGTCAAATCTTGACTTGCGCGAACCTCCCCGGCAACGGCGCCAGAAATTCTTCTTGCTAGCCCTTGAGCACTGCGTTGGATTTCCTTGAAGAGGAAAGGATGCAGCAAAGTAGCGTAAGTATTTACCTCAGTTTTTGAGAACCAAGGTATCAATCCAGTAGGAGGTTGCGCGCGCATCCCTAGTACCTACGCAAAACAAATAACTCCTTGCAACCAACGCGATAAGGGGTTATCAATCCCTTCACGATCACTTACGAGAGTGAGATATGATAGATATGATAAGATAATATTTTTGGTATTTTTGTGATAAAGATGCAAAGTAAAATAAAAGCAAAGGAAATAACTAAGTATTGGAAGATTTAATATGATGAAGATAGACCCTGGGGCCATAGGTTTCACTAGTGGCTTCTCTCAAGAGCATAAATATTTTACGGTGGGTGAACGAATTACTGTTGAGCAATTGACAGAATTGAGCATAGTTATGAGAATATCTAGGTATGATCATGTATATAGGCATCAAGTCCGAGACAAGTAGACCGACTCCTACCTGCATCTACTACTATTACTCCACTCATCGACCGCTATCCAGCATGCATCTAGAGTATTAAGTTCATGAAAACAGAGTAACGCCTTAAGCAAGATGACATGATGTAGAGGGATAAATTCATGCGATATGATAAAAAAACCATCTTGTTATCCTCGATGGCAACAATACAATACATGCCTTGCGTCCCCTACTGTCACTAGGAAAGGACACCGCAAGATTGAACCCAAAGCTAAGCACTTCTCCCATTGCAAGAAAGATCAATCTAGTAGGCCAAACCAAACTGATAATTCGAAGAGACTTGCAAAGATAACCAATCATACATAAAATAATTCAAAGAAGATTCAAATATTGTTCATAGATAATCTTGATCATAAACCCACAATTCACCGGTCTCAACAAACACACCGCAAAAAGAAGATTACATCGAATAGATCTCCACAAGAGAGGGGGAGAACTTTGTATTGAGACCCAAAAAGAGAGAAGAAGCCATCTAGCTAATAACTATGGACCCGAAGGTCTGAGGTAAACTACTCACACTTCATCGGAGAGGCTATGGTGTTAATGTAGAAGCCCTCCGTGATGGATGCCCCCTCCGGCGGAGCTCCGGAACAGGCCCCAAGATGGGATCTCATGGATACAGAAGGTTGCAGCGGTGGAATTAGGGTTTTGGCTCCGTATCTGATCGTTTGGGGGTACGTAGGTATATATAGGAGGAAGGAGTACGTCGGTGGAGCAACAGGGGCCCCACGAGGGTGGAGGGCGTGCCCCCCTACCTCGTGGCCTCCTCCTTTGTTTCTTGACGTAAGGTCCAAGTCTCCTGGATCATGTTCGGTGAGAAAATCACGTTCCCGAAGGTTTCATTCCATTTGGACTCCGTTTGATATTCCTTTTCTTTGAAACCCTAAAACAGGCAAAAAACAGCAAATTTGGGCTGGACATCCGGTTAATAGGTTAGTCCCAAAAATAATATAAAAGTGGATAATAAAGCCCAATAATGTCCAAAACAGTAGATAATATAGCATGGAGCAATCAAAAATTATAGATACGTTGGAGACGTATCAGTCAACACAAAATAAATTTGGAGAAAGATGCCAAACCAGTTATTGATCATCAACGACGGCTGAATCCTAAGATGAAAGAAGTGGTAAGAAAAGAAATACTGAAGCTCCTTGAGGCAGGTATAATTTATCCCGTTGCTGATAGTCAGTGGGTAAGTCCTGTCCATTGTGTTCCTAAGAAGGGAGGTATTACTGTCGTTCCTAATGATAAAGATGAATTGATTATGCAAAGAATTATTACAGGTTATAGGATGGTAATTGATTTCTGCAAATTAAATAAGGCTACTAAAAAAGATCATTACCCCTTACCTTTCATTGATCAAATGCTAGAAAGATTATCCAAACATACACAGTTTTGCTTTCAGATGGTTATTCTGGTTTCTCTCAAATACCTGTGTCAGCTGATGATCAATCAAAGACCACTTTTACTTGCCCTTTCGGTACTTTTGATTATAGACGTATGCCTTTTGGTTTATGTAATGCACCTGCTATGATGGCTATATTCTCTGACTTTTGTGAAAAGATTTGTGAGGTTTTCATGGATGATTTCTCCGTTTATGGATCCTCTTTTGATGATTGCTTAAGCAACCTTGATCGAGTTTTGCAGAGATGTGAAGAAACTAACCTTGTCTTGAATTGGGAGAAGTGCCACTTTATGGTTAATGAAGGTATTCTCTTGGGGCATAAAATTTCTGAAAGGGGCATTGAAGTTGATAAAGCTAAAGTTGGTGCTATTGAAAAGATGTCGTGTCCCAAGGACATCAAAGGTATAAGAAGTTTCCTTGGTCATGCCGGCTTTTATAGGAGGTTCATTAAGGACTTCTCAAAAATTTCTCGGCCTCTGACTAATTTATTACAAAAATATATACCATTCGTCTTTGATGATGATTGTGTAGAAGCATTTGAAATACTTAAGAAAGCATTGATCTCTGCACCTATTGTTCAACCACCTGATTGGAATTTACCTTTTGAAATTATGTGTGATGCTAGTGATTATGTTGTAGGTGCTGTTCTAGGGCAAAGAGTCGATAAGAAATAAATGTTATTCAATATGCTAGTAAAACTCTAGACAATGCCCAGAGAAATTATGCTACTACTAAAAAAGAATTCTTAGCAGTTGTATTTGTTTGTGATAAGTTCAGACCTTATATTGTTGATTGTAAAGTAACTATTCACACAGATCATGCTGCTATTAAATATCTTATGGAAAAGAAAGATGCTAAACCTAGACTTATTAGATGGGTTCTCTTGCTACAAGAATTTGATTTGCATATTATTGATAGAAAGGGAGCTGAGAACCCTGTTGCAGATAACTTGTCTAGGTTAGAAAATATTCTTGATGACCCACTACCTATTGATGATAGCTTTCCTGATGAACAATTAAATGTCATAAATGCTTCTCGAACTGCTCCATGGTATGCTGATTATGCTAATTATATTGTTGCTAAATTTATACCACCTAGTTTCACATACCAGCAAAAGAAAAAGTTATTCTATGATTTGAGACAATAATTTTGGGATGACCCACATCTTTATAAAGAAGGAGTAGATGGTGTTATTAGACGTTGTGTACCTGAGCATGAACAGGAACAGATCCTACGCAAGTGTCACTCCGAAGCTTATGGAGGACACCACGCTGGAGATAGAACTGCACATAAGGTATTGCAATCCGGTTTTTATTGGCCTACCCTCTTCAAGGATGCCCATAAGTTTGTCTTATCTTGTGGTGAATTTCAAAGAATTGGTAATATTAGTAGACGTCAAGAAATGCCTATGAATTATTCACTTGTTATTAAACCGTTTGATGTTTGGGGCTTTGATTATATGGGACCGTTTCCTGCCTCTAATGGATATACACATATTTTAGTTGTTATTGATTACATTACTAAGTGGGTAGAAGCTATTCCAACTAGTAGTGCTGATCATAACACCTCTATTAAGATGTTTAAAGAAGTTATTTTTCCGAGGTTTGGAGTCCCTAGATATTTAATGACTGATGGTGGTTCACATTTTATTCATGGTGCTTTCCGTAAAATGATTGCTAAGTATGATGTTAACCATAGAATTGCATCTCCTTATCACCCACAGTCTAGTGGTCAAGTAGAATTGAGTAATAGAGAACTCAAATTAATTTTGCAAAAGACTATTAATAGATATAGAAAGAATTGGTCCAAGAAACTTGATGATGCATTACGGGCCTATAGAACTGCATATAAAAATCCTATGGGTATGTCTCCGTATAAAATGGTTTATGGAAAAGCATGTCACTTACCTGTCGAACTAGAACATAAGGCTTATTGGGCTATTAAAGAGCTCAATTATGATTTCAAACTTGCCGGTGAGAAAAGGTTATTTGACATTAGTTCACTTGATGAATGGAGAACCCAAGCCTATGAGAATGCCAAATTGTCTAAAGAAAAAGTTAAAAGATGGCATGACAAAAGGATACAAAAGCGTGAGTTTAATGTAGGTGATTATGTACTGCTATACAACTCTTGCTTAAGATTTTTTGCAGGAAAACTTCTCTCTAAATGGGAAGGTCCTTACATTATCGAGGAGGTCTATCGTTCCGGTGCTATAAAAATCAACAACTTCGAAGGCACAAATCTGAAGGTGGTGAACGGTCAAAGAATTAAACATTATATCTTAGGTAATCCTATAAATGTTGAAACCAATGTTATTGAAACCGTAACCCCGGAGGAATACATAAGGGACACTTTCTGGAATGTTTCAGACTCCGAAAAGGAATAGGTATGTGGTACGGTAAGTAAACCAACTCCAAAACAGTTCTAATGGCAATTTTCCTCCATTTTGGAATATTTATAAAAATAGAAAAATAAGAAGCTGTCCGAGAAGGACACGGGGGCTCCACGAGGGTGGAGGGCACGCCCTACCCCCTGGGCGCGCCACCCTGCCTCGTGGGCACCTCGTGTGCTCTTCGGACTCCGTTTTCTTGCACGTTACATATTTTGGTCGTTAAAAATTCATTATATAATCTCCCGAAGGTTTTGACTCTTGTATCACGCAATTGTCCTTTGTTCTTGTTTCGAGCTGTTTTCTGTCAGGGTTGTCAAGGACAGGCATCATGTCGTCCCCCTCCTCCAACAATGGTGACAACGATGCTTGGTTAATGAAGATAGAGCTGAAGAGGGAAGAACCCGTGGAGATCAACAAGGATGAAAGGATCAAGAAGGCCACGGAGGACCAAGTGTTGGAAATATGCCCTAGAGGCAATAATAAAATGGTTATTATTATATTTCCTTGTTCATGATAATTGTCTATTGTTCATGCTATAATTGTATTAACCGGAAACCGTAATACATGTGTGAATACATAGATCGTAATATGTCCCTAGTAAGCCTCTAGTTGACTAGATCGTTGATCAATAGATGGTCATGGTTTCCTGACCATGGACATTGGATGTCATTGACAACGGGATCACATCATTAGGAGAATGATGTGATGGACAAGACCCAATCTTAAGCATAGCACAAGATCGTGTAGTTCGTTTGCTAAAGCTTTTCTAATGTCAAGTATCATTTCCTTAGACCATGAGATTGTGCAACTCCCGAATACCGTAGGAATGCTTTGGGTGTACCAAACGTCACAACGTAACTAGGTGGCTATAAAGGTGCACTATAGGTATCTCCGAAAGTGTCTGTTGGGTTGGCACGAACCGAGACTGGGATTTGTCACTCCGTGTGACGGAGAGGTATCTCTGGGGCCACTCGGTAAGACATCATCATAATGAGCTCAATGTGACCAAGGAGTTGATCACGGGATGATGTGTTATGGAACGAGTAAAGATACTTGCCAGTAAAGAGATTGAACAAGCTATAGGGATACTGACGATCGAATCTCGGGCAAGTAACATACCGATAGACAAAGGGAATTGTATACGGGATTGATTGAATCCCCGACATCGTGGTTCATCCGATGAGATCATCGTGGAACATGTGGGAGCCAATATGGGTATCCAGATCCCGCTATTGGTTATTGGCCGGAGAGATGTCTCAGTCATGTCTGCATGGTTCCCGAACCCGTAGGGTCTACACACTTAAGGTTCGGTGATGCTAGAGTTGTTATGGGAAATAGTATGTGGTTACCAAAGGTTGTTTGGAGTCCTGGATGAGATCCCGGACGTGACGAGGAGCTCCGGAATGGTCCAGAGGTGAAGATCGATATATTGGACGAAGGGTATTGGAGTCCGGAATTGTTCCGGGGGTATCGGGTGACGACCAGCGTGTCCGAAAGGGGTTTCGGAGGCCCCGGCAAGTGTTGGGGGGCCTTATGGGCCAAGGGGAAGGGGCACACCAGCCCACTAAGGGGCTGTGCGCCCCTCCCACCCCATCTCACGTAACCAGGAGAGGTGGGGGCGCCTCCCCTAGGGCAGCGGCCCCTCCTGGCTTGGGGGCAAGTCTCCTAGGGGTGGGGGCGCCTAAAACCCATCTAGGGTTCCCTCCCTGGCCGCCGCCCCTCCCCTAGATGGGATCTGAAGGGGCCGGCCCCCTCTCCCCTTCTCCTATAAATAGTGGGGGTGGGAGGGCTGCCAGACGTGACAAACCCTTCCCCTGTCGCAGCCCCTCCCCCTCTCCGATACCTCCTCCTCCTCCGTAGCGCTTGGCGAAGCCATGCCGGAGAACCACAAGCTCCATCACCACCACGCCGTCGTGCTGTCGGAGTTCTCCCTCAACTTCTCTTCTGCCCTTGCTGGATCAAGAAGGAGGAGACGTCCCCGGGCTGTACATGTGTTGAACACGGAGGCGCCGTTGTTCGGCGCTTAGATCGGAATCGACCGCGATCTGAATCGCTGCGTCTACGACTCCACCAACCGCGTTCTTGTAACGCTCCCGCTTAGCGATTTTCAAGGGTATGAAGATGCACTCCCTCTCTCTCATTGCTAGTATCTCCTAGATTGATCTTGGTGACACGTAGGAAAATTTTGAATTATTGCTACGTTCCCCAACACCAAGTTCCGGCAACAGAAGCCATCCTTCAACTTGATCACAATCTTCTTACCCCGACTGAGATCGAAGCTTTCAAGATGATTGAGTTAGCTTGTATACAAAACAAGTATCTCACACGTGAAAATATTTTGTTGAAGGAGCATATAGTTGCACTCAAGGGCATCATCCGCAAGTTGGAGGATCTCTTACGCTCGATGTGCGACTACCCATCATCACCACCATATTCTTCACCAACAAAGGAGACATAATCACATGGGTATGGGCACTCCCCTGGGCAACTGCCAAGCTTGGGGAAGGTGCCCCAGTATCGTATCACCATCACATCTCTATCTTTATCATTTTTCTTAGTTCGATCCTTTTAGTAATATCTTGATCTAGTAGAATAAAGTTTTTGGTATGATCTAGTTTTGAGTTTTGCTTTATGATCCCTCTATGTAATCGAGTCCATGAGCTATATAATAAAGATTAGTGTTGAGTCAAGGGCTTGATGATTTTGCTATGATCTTGAGGGAATAAAATAAAAGAGAAAGAAATAAAAAGAAACAAAGATATCATATGGATCTTATGGAGAGTAATGAGCTCACATATAAAGAGTATGATGAATAAAAGTTGTTGAGAGTTGACAAACATAGCTTTGGTCATCGTTGCAATTAATAGGAAGTAATAAAGAAAGAGAGGTCTTCACATATAAATACACTATCTTGGACATCTTTTATGATTGTGAGCACTCATTAAAATATGACATGCTAAAGATTTGATGTTGGACAAGGAAGACAACGTAATGGGTTATGTTTTCTTGCATCTGAGATAAATTATATTGGCATGGATCATCCAACATGATTGAGCTTGCCTTTCCCCTCATGCTAGCCAAATTCTTTACACCAAGTAGAGATACTACTTGTGCTTCCAAATATCCCTAAACCCAGTTTTGCCATGAGAGTCCACTATATCTACCTATGGATTGAGTAAGATCCTTCAAGTAAGTTGGCATCAGTGCAACCAATAAAAATTGCTCTCTAAATATGTATGACTTATTAGTGTGGGAGAAAATAAGCTTTATACGATCTTATGATATGGAAGAAATAAAAGCGACGGACTGCATAATAAAGGTCCATATCACAAGTGGCAATATAAAGCGACGTTCTTTTGCATTAAGATTTTGTGCATCCAACCATAAAAGCGCATGACAACCTCTGCTTCCCTCTGCGAAGGGCCTATCTTTTACTTTTATCTCCCACCTCACATAAGAGTCATGGTGATCTTCACCTTTCCTTTTTACATTTTATCTTTTGGCAAGCACAATATGTTGGAAAAATCCTGGTATATATGGCTAATTGGATGTGAGTTTTCATGAACTATTATTGTTGACATTACCCTTGAGGTAAATTTTGGGAGGCAAAACTATAAGCCCCTATCTTTATCTGTGTCCGATTAAAACTCCATACCCATAAGTATTGCGTGAGTATTAGCAATTGTGAAAGACTATATGATGGTTGAGTATGTGGACTTGCTGAAAAGCTCTTATATTGACTCTTTCCTATGTTATGATAAATTTCAATTGCCTCAATGACTGAGATTAGAGTTTGTTGGTTCTCAATGAAGTTTATGATTCATACTTGAAATTGTGATCGAATTGTTAGTTTAGCATAAGAGATCATATGACAATAATTATATAAGCTGTTGTTCTAAGAATGATCATGATGCCCTCATGTCTGTATTTTATTTTTATCGACACCTCTATCTCTAAACATGTGGACATATTTTTCGATTTCGGCTTTCGCTTGAGGACAAGCGAGGTCTAAGCTTGGGGGAGTTGATACGTCCATTTTGCATCATGCTTTTATATTGATATTTATTGCATTATGGGTTGTTATTACACATTATGTCACAACACTTATGCCTATTCTCTCTTATTTTACAAGGTTTACATCAAGAAGGAGAATGCCGGCAGCTGCGATTCTGGGCTGGAAAAGGAGCAAATATTAGAGACCTATTCTGCACAGCTCCAAAAGTCATGAAACTTCATGGAAGCTATTTTCAGAATATATAAAAAATACTGAGCGCAAGAAGTTCCAGAGGGGGCCCACACCCTGGCCACGAGGGTGGGGGCAGGCCCCCTACCTCGTGGGCCCCCTGGTGGCCCTCCGATGCCCATCTTCTACTATATGGAGTCTTTCGTTGAGGAAAAAATCATAAGAAAGCTTTCGGGAGGAGACTCCGCCGCCACGAGGCGGAACCAATCCAGGGCTCCGGCGGAGCTGTTCTGCCGAGGAAACTTCCCTCCGGGAGGGGGAAATCATCACCATCGTCATCACCAACGCTCCTCTCATCGGGAGGGGGGCAATCTCCATAAACATCTTCACTAGCACCATCTCTCCTCAAACCCTAGTTCATCTCTTGTATCCAATTCTTGTCTCTAAGTCTGGGATTGGTACCTGTAGGTTGCTAGTAGTGTTGATTACTCCTTGTAGTTGATGCTAGTTGGTTTATTTGGTGGAAGATCATATGTTCAGATCCTATATGCATATTAATACCCCTCTGATTATGAACATGAATATGCTTTGTGAGTAGTTACGTTTGTTCCTGAGGACATGGGAGAAGTCTTGCTATTAGTAGTCATGTGAATTTGGTATTCGTTCGATATTTTGATGAGATGTATGTTGTCTCTCCTCTAGTCACTACAAAAAAATACACTTCCGTGATGATACGTGTTTGTCACAGTAGGTCGCTTTTTTTGTCATGCATGTACATCCATGACAAATTTATGACAGAATCAAGATAGTCATACCTGTGCTGTCGTAGAAGTGATCCATGACATTACCAAAATTATCATCACGGAAGTGTCCACTTCCATGACGATAAATCGCGCGTCACAGAAGTGCTTTCATCAAGGGTGACCGACATGTGGCATCCACCGTAACGGAACGCCGTTAAGCTATCGGGTCGGGTTTTGGATCCGATAACCCGTTAACAGCCCCGACCAATGGGAAATTTCCATGTGTAAAATTCCTATTGGCCGGACGAAACACGTGTCAGCTCGTCAGCGGGTCAGATAGGCGCCTATGATACGTTGACACGTGGCACGGCCCAATAGTGGCCCATTCCTGTGAAAAGGTCGGCCCGTTTGACTTGGTCAAAAGCTGGCGGGCCGGCCCATTTGACTTGGTCAAAAGCTGGCAGGCCGGCCCATGGAAAGCCTGTTAACGGCCTGTTCGCATATAGCCCATTTACAGCCCGCTAACCCAAGGCCCATTACGCCCTATCCGAATTAGGCCCAGTAGCGTCATCTGGGCCGTCCACTATGATTCCAGCCC
The DNA here is from genome assembly GCF_056163025.1 of Triticum urartu. Lineage (NCBI taxonomy): Eukaryota > Viridiplantae > Streptophyta > Magnoliopsida > Poales > Poaceae > Triticum > Triticum urartu. Next base: position 95,134,666 of record NC_141873.1, on the reverse strand, counting down.
GTTTTCACTTCTGGCCCATGTATAGCCCATGACGTCTTTCGGCCCATATGAGGCCCTTTGTAACTCTTGGCCCATTAGCGGCCCGTGCTGAAACTGGCCCATAATGAACAGTGTATTACTTTACACCCATTAACGGCCCATGGTGAAACTGGCCCGTAATGAACAGTGTATCACTTTATACCCATTAACGGCCCGTTATTCCGTTGGGCCGTTTCCAGCCCAAGTTAACTTTCGGCCTTCTGAGGGCCCATTTATTCTTGGGCTCATTTGCAGCATTCGGTTACTTATGGCCCGTTACTGTTATTTTCTGCTTGTGGGCCAAATTCAGCCCATCGTTACAGTTGGCCCGTTTGTGGACCGTTACTCTGTTGGGCCATTTTCATAGCATCACCAAATACGGCCTATTAACGGCCCGTTATGGTCAGCCCATAAAACGTACGATTTCTATTAAAGGCCCGTCTACGGCCCATTAAAGGCCCGTACAAGACCCATAAATGTGCCGGCGGCCCATGGATCCTACGAGACGTACAAGGCCCATGGATCCTACGAGACGTAGAAGGCCCATGGAACCTACGAGACGTAGAAGGCCCATGAATCCGACGGCCCATGAAGGGCCATGGTCGGGCGAATTGGCCCTCGTTTGAACGATATAGCATATTCAAAGAATTATCCTACTCAATACTATCACCTCTAAAAAGACTACACTATTACAACAAAGAGATCAAGGCATAGAAAGGTAGAATAATCCTACACTATACAATAAAGAAATTACAGCCGATTATACCCACTGGGCATTATGGTTCGGCACAGGTGATAATAAAGATACACAAACAGCAAATTACATACACTGGGCAAATACAGCTCATACATCATGGACGCGCATCAACTTATCTCCATTTGAACTATAATCTCTTCAAAAAATAGGATTGGCCGGATTCAGATAGCACAAATTTCAGTCTGCAAAATCTCCAATTCCTTCATGGTTACCTCAGTGTCTTGTTTCATTTTTTTCACTCATGCATCTAATACCTGCATGTCCAGTCTCAACTTGTTGATTATACGTTGACAATCATGTACACGTTGTCTTGCCACCTCTAGTTGATGCTCGAGAACATCAGCACATTCCAATTCCAATCCATAATCATTCGGTAACGGCCATGCCGCACTGCTCGCAGATCTTTGTGTTGATGTCACTTCATCCTGAAATGTTTCTGTAAGTACACATGACTAGGGCAAAAATATAGTTACAACAGTGAAGCGAACAAGACACTATTTTGTACTACATGGCAAAACAGGACTAACAATAATGTTACATGTCACTTTAAAACAATGTTACACGTCATGAAGCATAAGCAGGTGATATTTTAAAAATTATAAAAAAGATAGTATGTGCAGCCTGCATACGGAAATCCATCTTAGCTCACCAGAGGAGCATGATGTTGGGGCCCAATCGAAAACACAGACAAGTTACAAATTTAGACAGCACGTTGCATATAAGTAAGCAAGCAGTTGGCCATTCTGTGCCTCAATTAAAGTCTTGGGGAGCATAATGAACAGCAGAGGGTTTCATACAAACATACTACAGCAGGCAAAACTATGCAATCATTAGCATAGTATAAACTAGATTGTGAGCCTCATGCAATAATAGTTGGTTAATAGACTTCAAAGCTTCAGGCACACTTCGGCAGAGTAATTAAATGGTAAGGCCTTTAATTATGTCAACTAATAGTGATACAAGTACCGAACATCAGGCATGATTATTTGGGCATCTCATTAACCGAGGACAAATAAAGCAATTGAAAAGAGAAAATTAACTATGCCTGAAACAAACAAGGAATTGAACTGTTGAGTTGCATACAGTGACTTACCTTAGCAGGTTGAAGAGGCTCAGCACAGCTCCTACTTCTCTTGCAAGGCTCCTTCCTAATATCTTGTACTTGGAAATCCTCAATCTTATCTTCATTGCACCCCCTCTGCAAGGTGACACAAACTAGCTACTCGTCTCCTTGGAAGATAAATATGCATGCTTTCTAGTCTGTGAACACAAAAGGATGAGACTATAACAAAACAACACCACATAATGAAACATGCCGCATCTCTTGCACTTGCACACAATGAAATGAGCATTTACTATGTCTGCACTATGTAAAAACTAGGCATACCTTCGAACTGGATCTCCAAGTACTCTTGGAGATCCTAATGTAGTGTATAGCCAAACCTTTATGTCACCTATGAGTTAGACAAGGCCCCACTACAGCAACCCTTAGTGTTTAAATCGTTGACAAGCTCTGTTAGAGTGTTAGGTCAAGAACAGCAAGTAATCGTTGACAAGCGGTTGACGAGAGTACCGGCGAAGCAGATCCGGCGCCGTGGACAAGGTCGGCACTGAATGGGTTGTGGTACAGTGGTGGATGAGCAGTCTACTTGTTTCTAGGGGAGGTGGGAGGGGTAGATGCGACCGCAGAAGCAGATCCGGTGAGGTGGAGGCCGCTGGCAGTGAATGGGCTATGGTACGCTGGTGAATGAGCAGTCTAGGGTTTCGAGAGGGGAGGGAAGAAAGGGGGATGAAGTACGGACGGCGTGCCGTGTAGTTAGTCGTTTTTGCGGGAGGGGGAGAGGAAATGGGGGTGCCGTGTAGTGGGGGAACCGGAAGTTACCAAAGCAGCCCCGACCTATCACATAGATGAGGGCGGTATTATAACTGTTGGTCTCCGTGCATCAAGGACAAAAGGCGGAAATTTTAGAAGGAGGGGGGAGATTTTGCCGCCCGCGGGATCGTTCGTATCTAGTTTCAACTAATTTTGGACCGTGCTAGCGGGAAGGTCATGCTAGACTATGTACACGGGGCACGCGTCAGCAGTTAATAACTGGTGTGAAGTCCACCCCAGAAAAAAGACAATAACTCGGGATGATGCGCCGATAACTTGGACGTTCACACGGGCGCGGCCAATCGTACGGGTGTAGTGGCGCGTTCACAAAAAAAGGGATCAAACGCTCAGCCTATGTATTTCTCGTGTAAATAGATAATTTAGTGCCATTGGTTATTTACTTTAAACATAATGCATTGAAGTGTTAGTGTAGAGGCGCACAAAAAGAAATGGATATTGTAGTCAGCTACTTAAAAGTGTTACCTCATATGATTACATAGCCTCCATTTCATAAATTGTGTACCCGTTGAATTCATATATGAATATTACATATATTACTTCAAAATAGAAACTTAAATCATCCAAGACTAATGAATTTGAATGCAAGAGTAACAATGGTGCATGTTCATGATAGCTACATTGGTTGTTTGAAGAAACATCACTGTAACTTTGGCATGCACAACTAAAAAGGCTTATTTAAATAGAAAAAATGTGATATGTGAGTGTCCAATCTTTATAGCCTTGAATCGATATTGTACCTTTGGCCACGATACGAAGTAGATATTGACTTATGTTCAAGCGATGCACGTCCACGATCGCTAGATAGTGATACGTCAATGAATTGTGCAATCTCTCTCACATGCATACATATCTCATTTCCCTGTGGGCATCGGAATCACACACGTGCACTTCGTGTATTTCTCTCCCTTCGTCAGGGTTAAATTCGTCTCTCTACCCCGTCCTACAAGTCTCTCACACAGAAACACACACGCTCTCTATGTCTAACACGCTCACCCCTTTAATTCCGCCCACCCACAGCCACTAATGTCTCTCACACATATGCTATCTACCTATCCCTTAATATAGCTAGATATGTGTCACACAAACTACTTCTCCCTACTAGCAAGATGCCCATGCGTTGCACGGAACATCAAGATGCATTTGTATGAGAAGTTTATCTTGTGGGAGAAAAGGATGAACGAGGGAATACCTTATTTGCAAATGCGGAGAGGGGTGTGGGTATCTTTTTGCAAAATTGCCATAGTTTCCTTCCTGTCCGTCGGATATAAATCGGATGGCCTATATTGTAGGATGGCAGGAACACCATCATCACCAACTGTGTTTTTTTATAAGAGTAGAGATATGTGAGTGTCACTGCCCCCCCCCCTCCTACACACACACACCCACACTTCCCAACACCGAAGGAGTAGGGTGACACCTCGATCTTGATACTAATCTATCGACTGGCTTCTCTCTCAAACATACACACACACAATACCCGTCACCGAAGGAGTAGGGTGGCACATCGATCTTGATAATAATTGATCTACTCCTCTTTCAAACACACACACACACTCGCTAGTTGTGCCTCTATGTCTATCGCACACACTCTCAATACGTCTTTCTCTCCCCCCCCCCCCAACAATGACAGCAGAAGGGTGACAACTCGATCTGATCATAATCTGTCAATTGGTTTCTCTCTCAAACATTGTGTCTCGGTGCCTCGCTCGGTAGCCCCCTCGATATGTAGACTTATCGCGCGCGCACAGCTGTAGTGACGATGACGCTGAACCCAGTGTGCCTTGTTTTTACCGGCCTCATGTGATAGTTTTCACCCTGTTTTTTGTTAATTAACAAGGCAACCTTTTCTTTGTTACTACTAGTGAATCTGAAGTCATTCGGGGCAGACATAAAATATATCACTTCAACCCAATTATCACAGCAACTATTTTAAAAGAAATTAGCTAGCTGCTCGTGCGTTGCACGGAACATCAAGATGCATTTGTATGAGTAGTTTATCTTGTGAGAGAAAAGGTTGAACGAGGGAAGGCCTTATTTGCGAATGTGGAGAGACGTGTGGGTATAGTTTTGCAAAATTGCCATAGTTTCTTTCCTATCCGTTAGATATAAATCTGACGGCCTATATTGCAGGATGGCACGCACACCATCATCACCAACTCTTTTTCTACTCCCTCCGTCCGAAAATACTAGTCATGAAAATGGATAAAAAGAGATGTATCTAAAACCAAAATACGTCTAGATACATTTCCTTTTATCCATTTTGATGACAAGTATTTCCGGACAGAGGGAGTATTTGTCTTTTTAAAGATTTCAACAAGTGACTATGACCGGACCTTACCAACATACTCAAAAAAGTAGTCCATAATTTTGATGTTACCCTCTTTTCTTGGCGGTGCAGTGCCATCTGGATACCTCGTAAATAAATCAAGGACAAATCTGACCCCTTCCTGAAAAGACATACGGAGCAAAATGAGTGAATCTACACTCTAAAATATGTCTACATACACATCTGTATGTGGTAGTCCATTTGAAATCTGAAAAAGACAAATATTTAGGAACGAATGGAGTATATATAAGAGTAGACATGGAGATATATCTCCAGCATGGTCTACAACAAAAATGTGTTGGGCTGGTTAGCGTCGGATGCTCGCAACGCGATGACATGAGTTCGTATTCTGTCTTTTAACTTTATATTTTTATATTATATATTACTCTACTTATTTTATATATACTTCTTTCGCCACTGTACTGACAGTGGAACCCACAGAGTACTTAGAATACAAGATTAAGGATGGACTTGTTTCTTTTTAACTTTCTGTACGAAGCTGTAGCCACCCTGCAAGTCACGTGTACACTATGCATGCAATTAACTTTTTATAGAGGGACAATCATACAGGCAATTAGCTCAAATGGATTGGATGTCACTCTATTATTTCCAGCATAAAGAGCATCTCCAATGGCAGCCGGCAAATTTCCTCCCGCTTCCTTAAGCGGAGGACGACATCAAACGCCAGCGGCATACATTTTTACAACTCTAACCAACCAGATGAAATTCGTGCAAACACGGACTGATTTCATATAAGCATGAAGGATTTCGTATAAAAAAGTCGGATCTTCATATAAACATCATGGATTTCACTACATTTACATGAACTAAGAGGTGCCAATCCGGCTCTCTTGTATAATTAATACTCCCTCCGTCCGAAAATACTTGTCCTAGAAATGGATGTATCTAGACTTATTTTAGTTGTAGATACATACAATTTATCCATTCTTAGAACAAAAATTCCCCGCCAGCTGGAGAGGGAGTACATAATGTAAATGGCCGCCCGCGGATCCCTTTGTCTTCCTCATGTCCGTCAGACACTTGCGGGATCGACGAAGGTTCTCGGAAGAGACGAAGCAGCAAAGAAACCACCTGAATCCGCGGTCGTCGCCTCGGCGATGGCCTTCATGGGTCCCAAGTGGCGGCGGCCTCCCATGTTCTACTTCTCCTCGATGATGGCGGCGGACACGGAGAAGCTGGCCACCGACTCGTCGCTCTCCACGCACCCGGCTTCTGTCTCTGCCTGCATGGCGCTGCCGCAGGCACGGGAGGCGCGCCCACAGACACGGGAGGCGCGGCCACCGCAGACACTGGTGGCGCGGTACGACGCGACAGCGATGGCCGCCCGTACCGGCGTGCTCGCCGCCGTGCTGGCGCGGAGCAACTCGCCACTCCTCATCGAGCTAAACTGGAGCGGCGAGTTGCTGAACCACACGCCTGCTTGGGGTGGCAACTGGCTCCGTCGGGTCAAGCGAGGTTGGTGAAGCATGGAGCGGCCTCGCCCGTATCCAGAGGGCTCGGCGGGCCACCCAGCCGGGTAATATGCCGGATAACGGCTCATCGAAAGCCATCGGAGGAGTGGAGAAAATGGTGAAGGAGGAGATGGGGGAGCCGCAGAGGGGTGCGATTCTTGCCCGCTGTCTGTCTGGCCTCGTGTAAATAGAGGGCGGACGGTAGGAGCTTGGCCGGCGTCTGGCCTCGTTTAAACTGAGGGCGGACGGGAGGAGCTCGGCCGGTGTTGCGTTTAATTCCGGCCCGCTCATGAACGGACGTGTGGCCAGAGTAGGATTCTCGGTTTGCATGCGGGTTTAACGGAGGGGTTTAATGGAGGCGCCGGGCGTGCAGCGGGCGGCGCAGTACTATTCAATTTGACAGCAGTAATGAGCCGTCAAATCACAAAGGCCCTCGCCTATCGTGAAACCGACCGAGCTAGACTGCCCCGCCCTCTAGCCTTTTAAAAAATGTATATACTCCACTTTTGTACAGTAGTAGTATCGATGGATTGCGCCATGGAGCAAAACTTGAAATTAAAAAAAAGGTGGTACATATAGAGAGCGCTCGTCGCCAAATTATGCATATAGTACTATTAAAAAGGCTTGTCACAATAATGGTGTCCAGCACAAGTGCACAACCCACCCCTCAAATAAAACTAAGCACCCTGGAATTCTTTGACAAAACTAAGCACCCTGAAATTCTTTGACAACTAAACTGCTGGCTATATGATGTTGGCCATATATATTGTACATATATAATGTGAAGAAACGAGTGGTAGTACTGTACCAACTAAAAGATGAAATGTAAGAAATACTTGTATGTACGTACTGAAGAGTTAAAGTAATAAGAAGAGACATAACATAGTTCTGCTGGGGGCTCAGCACAACACACCCCTCAAATTAAATTAAGCACACCTGAAATTAAACGTTGCAACTATTCCGGTAGACACTACATTAGAACCACCATGAGCAATGACACTGCCACCTTACTCGGAGTCCTCGTCCATGTCCTCGACTTCGTCCTTGTCCCTCTTCCTCTTGGCCGATACTTCTTTGCTTGAACCGCACACTTGGCTGTTGCTCTTCATCCAACCCTTGTAGATATTGAAGCAAAGGTAGACATCCATTGCAGCGTACTGGATGTGGTCTATATCTAGTACATTCCGCTGCCATGCATGACGATGAAACGTGTATGGTGGTTTCTCCAGTTTACAGTATGAAGGATGAACCATGGCTCCTACCAGGGTCAGCATTGAAGGATGAACCATGGCTCCTACCAGCCGATTCTTCTGGAGGTCGAAGGTGTTGCCTACAACGAGGCCTACCTGATGCAGGACTTCTTTGTCGTTACCAAAGTCTACAGTAACGAATTTGACTAGGTTGCTCCCGAGGAAGTCCTTAAAATCCTGGCACTCAACGTCGGCATGGCATATGTGGTAGACTAAGCATAAGTCATGCACGCAAACCTGGATCACAGCGGGCTTCTTCCTCTCTTCGTCCTTTAGATCCTTCTCTCGTCCCAGGACTGTGGTGTACTCAACATCTAGCCCAGTGACCCACTCATCATCTGAGTTTTCAAACATGCGTCTGAAGTGAGAAAGGCATCCTTTCACCGTCGCGGAAGAACGGATGTAGATGACATCGAACTCATCGTCGGTGATGGTTCTAACCTTGTACTCACCGCCGATCCTGGAGATTTGGGATGCCATGGATTTGGGAGGAGGGTTAGGATTAGTGGAACTGCCGTAATGTGAATGGACGGGACGGCTAGGAGCGAACCGCCATAGTATTGAAGGACGTGCGGGGACGAGTAGGAGCGAACTGCCAGCGTGCGAACGGCAGGGTAGTGGCTTTCCATTCTCCCATGATACGGGCTTCCGAGAGCCCTTGGATCTGAGATCGAACGGTTGCATGGCGTGATTCTAGACCTATGGGTGAATATCCTATCCTGAAGGGTTATTCTACAAATTTTCAGAAACTTAGCATGCGACCGTTTGATCTCAGATCCAAGGGCTGCCAGCAGCCCGTATCGTGGTCGCGCCTACCACGACCGTCGCGTCGCTCGTGCGGTCGCGCCCTTGGAGATTTAACATGGTGCGTTGGGCTATCTGATGTTTGGCATGTTATACATAGTCATCACTTAGTCACTCATACTACAACAAGGTTGGCTATAAGTGTATTTTTTTACTCCTCTCTATCTCTTTCTTCGTACTCCCTCCGTCCCATAATATAAGAACGTTTTTGGCACTAGTGTAGTGCCAAAAACGTTCTTATATTATGGGACACATGGAGTACTAGTATTTATTGCATTTTCCAAGGAGTGACCTCTTCCAATGAAATGGTGTTGCTAAGTTTGCTTCATTTAATTAGCTATAGACTCAAAATTGTCTTTTCACCTAGGTACACGCGCTCAACACCGTTTCTTCCTTGGGTCACCAAACTAGTCTCTCTCTTCTTGAATAACTTGCCACATCAGACTTTATGCCTATGTGGCAAGCTTAAGCACCTGTAGGAGCAAGTAAAAGTAAGTACAATAGTGCGCTTTACATGGCATTTTTGCATATGTGGAGGAAATAGAGGCAAGGAAAAAGTGGAGAAGTGGGCTCTCATGCAAGAGCCAGCCTCTACTACATGGTGGAGCATTGGGAGAGGCACCTGTATGGAGGTAGTCAGGAATCTGGGAGACTCACGCCGGTCATAGCGTCGCGGTTAAAATGATAATGGCAAGTCAAATCACGGGGCCCCACCTGTCCAGCAGTAACTCGTTGTCAAATCACACAGCCCTACGTTTGCAGCAGCCTACTCCCTCGTCTTCTCACGTCTTTGTCGAAGCGACTAAAGTGCTATGTTACAGTAACATATTATGTTACCACAAGCACCTCTTTCCTCATTAAATAGTTGCCACATAAGCAAAATTGTCCTGGGATGTGTTAAGTTACTACCTAAGTTACTCCCACTATGGCTAGCCTAAGAAACAACGTGAGAGTTAATGCACCATGCCTTTTTGTTTACTATTTGGTTTTCGTAAGATGACTTAATACTCACCTAGACGGAGGGAGTATTCAATTTGAAAGCGGGCGGCGCAGTTCCCGATACGGCTTTAATGCAGACAAGGGAGGGAGTAGCGGTTCCCGATATGTTGAACGGCCAATGCATCCTCCTCAATTAATGCATGAGGGAAGTAATGGGAGGAGGTCCGGGAAAAGAGGTTGCACGATGTGAATGCAACGCAGTTTGCCCTCATTGCCCTCCTATAAAGGCGCCCCTCCATTCCAATGCATCTACCACATCGTACGCACCTAAGCATTTGCTTAAGCACCTACACTAAGCACAAAAGAGCTCACTCCAGACCCATGGCGGTGATGTGCGTGAGCGGCCAGCGGCTGCGCCAGATGGTCCACGACGCCGGCCTGCAGCATGGCGCCGAGGATCGTCTCCAGACGGTGTTGGAGAGCGGCTGGTGGATGGCCGACGTCGACGCCAACTACGACTCTCAGTTGGACCAGATGATCATTGACACCAGCAACAAGTTCACCGTCATCAAGAAGCTCGCGGACGACATCGTCGTACTCCTCCAGCCGCGCGCCCGGGCTCCTCATTGCCTGCCACCCTAATCGGCCTCCATGACCGGAACCTCTTTCAAGCACTGGTGGCCCTGCGGCTGCCCGCCGACGCCACGAAGAATGTCCACCTAGAGGTCGCGCTCGCCGCGAGGCGCCTCGCCCTGCAAGAATTCGTCGACCTACACATCCACGTGTACGAGCAAATCGTGTACATAGGTATCTACAATGCCAGTGAGGACGCTACGAGGTTGGCCTTCCTCAACCGGCTGGAAGCCTTGGATGCCTTTGCTGAGAAGCACCTCGACCTCGCCACAAAAGCCGCCGCTCCTTAGCCGTTGGTCGGTGGCCCGGCGCACTAAGTTGAGGAGGAGGAGGTCGTACGTTCGTGGATCCATCTTTCTTCTTGCCTTCTGTAACCACCACTGCGATCGCATCATCATGGCCTTAATTCTTATTGTGATGTTGCATTCTCGTTCCAGTCAATACCGACATGTGCGATCCCTTTGCTTAATTATATGCATCACTGTAACTAGTACTCGATTCGTCAATTTATAAATTGTGCTTACCTTTTCCATCAACTTCGTGCAACGCGCGGGCATCTTGCTAGAAACACTAGAATATGTCTATATAATCCGTATGTGATAGTCCATTTGAAATCTCAAAAAAGACAAATATTTAGGTACGGAGGGAGTAATATATTAGGAGTATATCATGCACACAAAGGCAGAGGAGCGGTGGGGCCGAGAGGGATGAGGGGCACGTCGGGGGGATGAGGATCCCCTGACGCGAACAATCCTACCATTATGTCACTGACATGTGGGACCCATAAGCGTGGGTCCCACCTGTCAGCGAAGGAAAGGCAGGGCAAGGCAGTGATAGCCACGTCAGAGGATCCATGTCCACGTCAGGGGATGTTGTGCCGTGGGTTGGAGCGGCGTCGTGGGAATCGCGTGTGGGTGTGGCAGTGGTAGAAACAAGAAACGTGATGGTCGCCGTGGTTCAACTTCCATGGACAAGCTGTCATGTCTGCTGAGACATGTATATCAAAACTAGAGTGTTTATATTTCAAGCACGTGAACAAGTATTATTCTACTACTTTGGATCCATTGCAACGCACGGGCCAGCACATTGGTAGTAGTAGTGTCCATCTCTATCTCTAGAGGCCTTCCCTCGTTCATCCTTTTCTCTCACAAGATAAACTACTCATACAAATGCATCTTGATGTTCCATGGAACGCACGAGGATGTTTCCTTGGGGGTCTCTCCAGCGCGGCATGGCCGTAGTTGCAAGTTGACGCACCTTGAGATGCCAATGTTGAGGGGCACTCGGATTTCCTCCGATGAGCAGGTAAGATGAGTTTGATCACGTAGTAAATGCATTCTAAAGACTACTTCCGTGTCCATTTCCTAATTCTCCCCCTGCCCACTATTTCACAGGTTAGGCTCGGTGCGAGTGGAGATTGGCTTGCATATGTACGGGAGGGTACCAACATCAATTTGCACAACATTTACAACGGTGACACCGTTCCCGTAGAACCTTTGTCCAACATTGGGATCAGCCATGCAACGGGCCACCGCATGAATTGGTACGATGGAACCACAGTGAGATTGAATAAGAAAGCACGAACCTTGCACATGGCGGTCAAAGGCGGACCATGCTGTCTGCGGCCGATTTGTTGTCGTACGAGTAGGAAGACAATGTGCTCCTTTCTAACCGCATCTTCGCGGTGACAAACCAGGGGACTTATTTTGTATGGGACACATCATATGATATACTCCCTCTCTCCCAGTTTATTTGTTTTGAATCTTTTCGTTTTGTAAGTTTCAAATTCAAATTTAGAGCTCCCCATCACATGTTGAGATTACAATGTCCATTAAATCGTTGTGTGCATGTATAGTAAAGAAACAAATCTCGAGTTTGGCACGAGTTCGTGCTGCGGGAGCACCACAAGCCCTGGCGCAGGAGTTACATTTCCCTCTCAGGGCCGTCGGGACTGAGCTTCAGCGCCTTACTACACCTACCTTTGAGTCAATAACATGTGGACCCGATAGGTGACTGGTCCACATGTAATGCTCCCGTAGGCAGAGGGGCAGTGGGGCCAAGAGGGGTGAGCCGCAGGTCGGGGGACGTGTGGTTTCATGGGTTCAAGCGGCATCGTGGGAATCGCGGGTGGCTGTGGTAGAAACTTGATGCTCGCTGCATTTTAGGTGGCCCACATGTCATGCACACAAAGGCAGAGGGGCGGTGCGGCCGAGAGGGGTGAGGCGCACATCGGGGGGTGTGGTGCCGTGGGTTGGAGAGGCGTCGTGGGAATCGCGAGATGAAACATGATGGTCACCGTAGTTGAACTTCCATGGACAAGCTGTCATGTCTACGGACACATGCACTGCATACCGATCACTGGAAGGAGTAGCAGAGAAAACTATATATGCGGATAAATAGTTCCTTATAGTCAAGCGGACCCACGCTACTACTCTGTTCCAAAGACATGCACACCATCGAAATAGTCCATCTATATCAATATACATCGAGAGGGAATAATTTTTTTACAAGAGAGGAAATAGTTCATCCATCCATAATGCCCTCCTGGTGGTGCAGCCTTTTCTTCTTCTTCTTCTTCTTCTTCTTCTTCTTCTTCTTGTTCTCATTCTTTGTGGGAGACGGCTTCGCAACAAGCTCTTTGGACCTTGCAGCTATCTCTAAACTCACACGGGCATCGAGGGCAGCATATTTTATCCGCTCGTACGTCAAGGGATAATTCTCCCATCCAGACGACCTTAATGCCACCGTCTCGTCACTCTTCTGAAGATTTGTACCGAGCACAAAATTTGCTACGTCGAATAGGGATGGTGTCTGTTTATTACAAACTTCTACAGGAATTTTGATTCTGGTTTGTAGGTCAGCGATGCTTTTCAAATCAAGGTTGTACGGCTCCAGCTTCTGTTTGTCCCCTTCAATGGCTGCCCCACAGAAGTATACGTCCTCCCGAGACAAGAAATCGTGAAGCTCACCTGGTATGGAGGGCGAGTGTATGATGTGGTACACCAAAACATCATCTTCGAGGCACAACTGAAGGACGGCGGCGCGCTGGATCTTCCCAGGGGCACGCTCCGTGTACTCTGCGTCAAGACCGATGACCCTCGTCTCTACCTTTTCGAGGGAGTTGGATACATTGTTGATCCACTGCCGAACAACCCTTGGGTGGACGGTGACGGTGGCAACTATGCGCATCAAGCCTTCGACGAGGACATGTTGGACACTAAAAACCTGCATCTCGATCTCTTTCGCCATTTGGAACTGCTGGAACGGATGGCTATGGTTTGGAGAATTAGGATTAGATGGCTAGTCTAACTGAAGTAGTAGATGATTATTTAAAGAGGTTAAAACAATGTGAACGCAGTGGGGTTTGGATGCAAATGAAGACGAAGGGGAGGTGAAGAAGCCGAGGAGAATCGGTTCCCGATGGAGAAGGAGTAAATGGGAGAAGTGGCGTGCAGGCAGTTGATTAGACGGCTAGGTAGACTAAACGAAAAGGCTATGCGGGTAGACTGATGAGTCGTACCTATTCGTGTACGTGCCCATCCTTCCTGATAGGTGGGACCTATGCAAACAGATAAAAAATGTGTCGTAGTTTTTTTTGAGCGCGTGAGTGGGAGACACAACATTCTCTGGATAAGGAATACTCCCTCCGTTTAGGTGAGTATAAGTCACCTCATGGAAATCAGGTTTTCCCAAAACCTTTAGGCGTGGAGCATTAACTTCCTGCTCGATCCCCTCCCAGCCTCGTTAGCCAGCGTTCTCTTCCTCTGCTGCCGCGTTCTACCTTTCCATTTTTCCTCTTCTCAAGTGTGGAACGATCTGCATGTCGTCCTTGATGCACCAGAACGACCACTGCATGCATCGCGGCAGAGCGTTGATTGGGCATGCACGAGAATTTGGTTCTGCTCGCAATATGGATGATACCTGAACGATGAAGTGAACAGGCATGCTAGCACGGGAGACCTATTTACGCTATACAATACTGGAGTACTCATGTACCTACTACTACTACTACTACTACTTAGTAGTAGTAGTAGTAGTAGTAGTAGTAGTAGTAGTAGTAGTAGTAGTAGTAGTAGTAGTAGTAGTAGTAGTAGTAGTAGTAGTAGTAGTAGTAGTAGTAGTAGTAGTAGTGTAGTAGTACAACTGTGGTACACTTGATGGTCAAAATACTATTCATCCGGTCCTCACAGTGAAGTGGCAACACCCTGCGCCTGACACTAGTCCAAGCGGCGTGTTCGGGTTACCAAAGTCAGCCTCACCCTGTGCACAGTGCACTCTATCACCGCCGCTGTACAGCATATTGGCGCCTCGCCTCGTCTCCCTCTCCGCTCCCATAGCACCACTCCATCTTCATCTCCATCTCCATCTCCATCTCACTGTGCCCCCGTGTACCGTCGCCTCACTCGCCTCCCCAGTACCACTATTCCCTCGCTAGCCGCTCCAGCACCGACATCCTTCTCCTCCGTAAATCAAGCCCCCTTCCAAACTCCACCATGGCCGAACGCGAACCGCGCAGCATCCATATGAGCCGTGATTGGAGCAATCTCCCCAATGACATCCTCGACCTCTGTTGTTCGTGTATGGATATGTTGAGCGCCCTGCGGCTGGCTGCATGCTCGAGGGACATGCACAAGGCCATCGTCGAAGCGAGGCCTAAGCTTTTCAAGACACACTGCTTGCTGCTATCTGGTCTTGCGAGATTCGCTCACCATGATATGGAGGCATGCATGATGCCCCTCGACTTCAATCCGATCTCCATTAGCCAAAACTTCTTTGCAGGTATGTAGTGGGTCGCCGTACATCATTTCCCTCGAGATCGATCCGATCACCATCGCCCGAAACTTCTTGGCAGGTATGTACTGGGTCGGCATGAACTCCCACTGGATGGCTGCCTTCAGAGAAGACGGTAAAAAGTTGGTGCTCGTGAACTTCCAGACCTCCCATGAGATTATCCTTCCTCCATTGGTTTATATAGAGTATTACCATCGCGGTCCAAGTCATCTAGATTACTATGTCAGTTGGACGGACCTTGTTTTGCAGAAGATTGTAATCTGCCAAGTGCCCACATGACATGCGAATTACACAGACTTCAAGCTAATTGCCTTGTTCGACCGAGGACTCGCCTATCTTTACGCCGGTGCCTTCTTTAGCTGGAGACAACTCGGCTCGCAGTGGATCATCGTCAAAGCTGATACACACTTCTGTGATGCTATTGAACACAATGGCATCATCTACGCGATCGACAAAGCAGATGGCACCACGTATTGCTGGGACGACGCGTGTAAGTTGTTTCCTCTCATGATACTTTCCTCATTTTCATGATGTAGAAACATACACCACATTGTTGGTTTCATCTAACCATACATTAGGGAAGTAATTGTGCATATGGAGAACTCTATATTTGGAAGTAGTGAAATCCTGCAATGATTACCATGTGTACATACCTATATTCGCCCTTCAGCAATCAATGGCTAGAATAATATCCTCACAAAAAATTTGCCCACAGAACACGAGTATATAACAATGCATGGTCTGTTAGTTACCTTGAAGAATTTGTTTGTCAGGACATAACATGATTACATAACATGCATGACATGGTAGTTTCCTGTGAAGAATCGATTGCGAGATAACATGAGTATAACCATGCATGGCACTTCTATATTTTCGAACCCAGTATACATTTCCCTGTATTTTCCTCCCAGTTCCAACAGGGACATATCAATGTTGTTTCTTGCATTATCCTACTCATACTCTTGTTGGAAATATGCCCTAGAGGCAATAATAAATTAGTTATTATTATATTTCCTTGTTCATGATAATCGTTTATTATCCATGCTAGAATTGTATTGATAGGAAACTCAGATACATGTGTGGATACATAGACAACACCATGTCCCTAGTAAGCCTCTAGTTGACTAGCTCGTTGATCAATAGATGGTTACGGTTTCCTGACCATGGACATTGGATGTCGTTGATAATGGGATCACATCATTGGGAGAATGATGTGATGGACAAGACCCAATCCTAAGCCTAGCACAAGATCATGTAGTTCGTATGCTAAAGCTTTTCTAATGTCAAGTATCATTTCCTTAGACCATGAGATTGTGCAACTCCCGGATACCGTAGGAGTGCTTTGGGTGTGCCAAACGTCACAACGTAACTGGGTGGCTATAAAGGTACACTACATGTATCTCCGAAAGTGTCTGTTGGGTTGGCACGAATCGAGACTGGGATTTGTCACTCCGTGTAAACGGAGAGGTATCTCTGGGCCCACTCGGTAGGACATCATCATAATGTGCACAATGTGATCAAGGAGTTGATCACGGGATGATGTGTTACGAAACGAGTAAAGAGACTTGCCGGTGACGAGATTGAACAAGGTATCGAGATACCGACGATCGAATCTCGGGCAAGTATCGTACCGCTAGACAAAGGGAATTGTATACGGGATTGATTAAGTCCTAGACATCGTGGTTCATCCGATGAGATCATCGTGGAACATGTGGGAGCCAACATGGGTATCCAGATCTCGCTGTTGGTTATTGACCGGAGAGTCATCTCGGTCATGTCTGCATGTCTCCCGAACCCGTAGGGTCTACACACTTAAGGTTCGGTGACGCTAGGGTTATAGAGATATTAGTATGCGGTAACCCGAAAGTTGTTCGGAGTCCCGGATGAGATCCCGGACATCACGAGGAGTTATGGAATGGTCTGGAGGTAAAGATTTATATATGGGAAGTCTTGTTTTGGTCGCCGGAAAAGTTTTACGCATTATCGGTATTGTACCGGGAGTGCCGAAAGGGGTCCGGGGGTCCACCAAGGGGGTCCACTTGCCCCGGGGGGGCACATGGGCTGTAGGGGTGTGCGCCTTGGCCTATATGTGCCAAGGGCACCAGCCCCAAGAGGCCCATGCACCAAGAGATAAGGGAAAGAAAGAGTCCTAAAGGGGGAAGGCACCTCCTAGGTGCCTTGGGGAGGATGGACTCCTCCCTGGCCGCACCCTTCCTTGGAGGAAGGGCCAAGGCTGCCCCCCCCTCTCCCTTGGCCCTATATATAGTGGGGGGAAGGGAGGGCAGCCATACCTAAGCCCTGGCGCCTCCCTCTCCCTCCCATGACACATCTCCCTCCTCCCGCAACGCTTGGCGAAGCCCTGTTGGAATCCCGCTACTTCCACCACCACGCTGTCGTGCTGCTGGATCTCCATCAACCTCTCCTTCCCCCTTGCTGGATCAAGAAGGAGGAGACGTCGCTGCTCCGTACGTGTGTTGAACGCGGAGGTGCCGTCCGTTCGGCGCTAGGATCATCGGTGATTTGGATCACGATGAGTACGACTCCATCAACCCCGTTCTCTTGAACGCTTCCGCGTGCGATCTACAAGGGTATGTAGATCCACTGCTCCCTCGTTGCTAGATGACTCCATAGATAGATCTTGGTGACACGTAGGAAAATTTTGAATTTATGCTACGTTCCCCTACAGTGGCATCATGAGCTAGGTCTATGCGTAGTTTCTATGCACGAGTAGAACACAAAGTAGTTGTGGGCGTTGATTTTGTTCAATATGCTTACCGTTACTAGTCCAATCTTGATTCGGTGGCATTGTGGGATGAAGCGGCCCGGACCGACCTTACACGTACTCTTACGTGAGACTGGTTCCACCGACTGACATGCACTAGTTGCATAAGGTGGCTAGCGGGTGTCTGTCTCTCCCACTTTAGTCGGATCGGATTCGATGAAAAGGGTCCTTATGAAGGGTAAATAGCAATTGGCATATCACGTTGTGGTTTTTGCACAGGTAAGAAACGTTCTTGCTAGAAACCCATAGCAGCCACGTAAAACATGCAAACAACAATTAGAGGACGTCTAACTTGTTTTTGCAAGGTATGCTATGTGATGTGATATGGCCAAAAGGATGTGATGAATGATATATGTGATGTATGAGATTGATCATGTTCTTGTAATAGGAATCACGACTTGCATGTCGATGAGTATGACAACCGGCAGGAGCCATAGGAGTTGTCTTAATTTATTTATGACCTGCGTGTCAACATAAACGTCATGTAATTACTTTACTTTATTGCTAACCGTTAGCTGTAGAAGTAGAAGTAATAGTTGACGAGACAACTTCATGAAGACACGATGATAGAGATCATGATGATGGAGATCATTGTGTCATGCCGGTGATGATGATGATCATGGAGCCCCGAAGATGGAGATCAAGAGGAGCAAAGTGATGATGGCCATATCATGTCACTATTTGATTGCATGTGATGTTTATCATGTTTATGCATCTTGTTTACTTAGAACGACGGTAATAAATAAGATGATCCCTCATAATAATTTCAAGAAAGTGTTCCCCCTAACTGTGCACCGTTGCGACAGTTCGTTGTTTCGAAGCACCACGTGATGATCGGGTGTTAGATTCTAACGTTCACATACAACGGGTGTAAGACAGATTTACACACGCGAAACACTTAGGTTGACTTGACGAGCCTAGCATGTACAGACATGGCCTCGGAACACAAGAGACCGAAAGGTCGAGCATGAGTCGTATGGTAGATACGATCAACATGAAGATGTTCACCGATGATGACTAGTCCATCTCACGTGATGATCGGACACGGCCTAGTTGACTCGGATCATGTAATCACTTATATGACTAGAGGGATGTCTATCTGAGTGGGAGTTCACAAGATGAACTTAATTATCCTGAACATAGTCAAAAGGTCTTCGCAAATTATGTCGTAGCTCGCGCTTCAGTTCTACTGTTTAGATATGTTCCTAGAGAAAATTTAGTTGAAAGTTGATAGTAGTAATTATGCGGACTAGGTCCGTAAACTGAGGATTGTCCTCATTGCTTCATAGAAGGCTTATGTCCTTAATGCACCGCTCAGTGTGCTGAACCTGAACGTCGTCTGTGGATGTTGCGAACATCTGACATACACATTTTGATAACTACGTGATAGTTCAGTTAAACGGTTTAGAGTTGAGGCACCGAAGACGTTTTGAAACGTCGTGAAACATATGAGATGTTTCGAGGGCTGAAATTGGGATTTCAGGCTCGTGCCCACGTCAAGAGGTATAAGACCTCCGACGATTTTCTTAGCCTACAAACTAAGGAGAAAAGCTCAATTGTTGAGCTTGTGCTCAGATTGTCTGAGTACAACAATCATTTGAATCGAGTGGGAGTTGATCTTCCAGATGAGATATTGATGTTTCTCCGAAGTCATTACCACCAAGCTGCTAGAGCTTCGTGATGAACTATAATGTATCAGGGACATATATGATGATCCTTGAGATATTCGCGATGTTTGACACCACAAAAGTAGAAATCAAGAAGGAGCATCAATTGTTGATGGTTGGTGAAACCACTAGTTTCAAGAAGGGCAAGGGCAAAAAGGGATGCTTCATGAAGCGGCAAATCAGCTGCTGCTCTAATGAAGAAACCCAAAGTTGAACCCAAACCCGAGACTAAGTGCTTCTGTAATAAGGGGAACAGCCACTGGAGCAGAATTACCCTAGATACTTGGTAGATGAGAAGGCTGGCAAGGTCGGTAGAAGTATATTGGATATACATTGTGTTAATGTGTACTTTACTAGTACTCCTAGTAGCACCAGGGTATAAGATACCGGTTCGTTTACTAAGTGTTAGTAACTCGAAATAAAAGCTACGGAATAAACGGAGACTAGCTAAAAGGTGAGATGACGATATGTGTTGGAAGTATTTCCAAGGTTGATCAAATATCGTACGCTCCCTCTACCATCGAGATTGGTGTTTGCGTTGAGCATAGACATGATTGGATTATGTCTATCGCAATACGGTTATTCATTTAAGGAGAATAATGGTTACTCTGTTTATTTGAATAATACCTTCAATGGTCTTGCACCTAAAATGAATGGTTTATTGAATCTCGATCGTAGTGATACACATGTTCATGCCAAAAGATATAATATAGTAATGATAGTACCACCTACTTGTGGCACTGCTACGTAAGTCATATCGGTATAAAACGCATGAAGAAGCTCCATGGTGATGGATCTTTGGGCTCACTCGTTTTTGAAAAGTTTGAGACATGCGAACCATGTCTATTGGTGTATATGCATGAAGAAACTCCATGCAAATGGACCGTTTGGACTCACTTGATTTTGAATCACTTGAGACATGCAAATCATACCACATGGGCAAGATGACTGAAAGCCTCGTTTTCAGTAAAATGGAACTAGAAAGCAACTTGTTGGAAGTAATACATTTTGATGTGTACAATCCAATGAGTGCTGAGGCATGTAGTGGATATCGTTATGTTCTTACTTCACAGATGATTTGAGTAGATGTTGAGTATATTTACTTGATGAATCACGAGTCTGAATTATTGAAAGGTTCAAGTAATTTCAGGGTGAAGTTGAAAGATCGTCGTGACAAGAGGATAAAATATCTATGATATGATCATAGAGATGAATATCTGAATTACGAGTTTGGCACAGAATTAAGACATTGTGGAAATTGTTTCACAACTAATACAGCCTGGAACACCATAGTGTGATGGTGTGTCCGAACATCATAACTGCACCCTATTGTATATGATGCATACCATGATGTCTCTTATCGAATTACCACGATAGTTTATGGGTTAGGCATTAGAGACAACCACATTCACTTTAAATAGGGCACCACGTAATTCCGATGAGATGACACCGTATGAAATATGGTTTAGAGAAACCTAAGCTGTCATTTCTTAAAAGTTTGGGGCTGCGACGCTTATGTGAAAAAGTTTCAGGCTGATAAGCTCGAACCCATAGCGGATAAATGCATCTTCATAGGACACCCAAAACAGTTGGGTATACCTCCTGTCTCAGATCCGAAAGCAATAAGGGATTGTTTCTAGAATCGGGTCCTTCCTCGAGGAAAAGTTTCTCTCGAAAGAATTGAGTGGGAGGATGGTGGAGACTTGATGAGGTTATTGAACCGTCTCTTCAACTAGTGTGTGGCAGGGCACAGGAGTTGTTCCTGTGGCACCTACACCAATTGAAGTGGAAGCTTATGATAGTGATCATGAAACTTCAGATCAAGTCACTACCAAACCTCGTGGGATGACAAGGATGCGTACTACTTCAGAGTGGTACGTAATCCTGTCTTGAAAGTCATGTTACTAGACAACAATGAACCTACGAGCTATGGAGAAGCGATGGTGGGCCTGGATTCCGATAAATGGCTCGAGGCCATAAAATCCGAGATAGGATCCATGTATGAAAACAAAGTGTAGACTTTGGAAGAACTACTTGATGGTCGTAAGGCTGTTAGGTACATATGGATTTTAAAAGGAAGACGGACAATGATGGTAAGTATCACCATTAAGAAAGCTCGACTTGTCGTTAAGATGTTTTCTGACAAGTTCAAGGAGTTGACTACGATGAGACTTTCTCACTCGTAGCGATGCTAAGAGTCTATTGGAATTATATTAGCGATTACTGCATTATTTATGAAATCTTGCAGATAGGATGTCAAAACATTGTTTCCTCGACGATTTTCTTAAGGAAAGGTTGTATGTGATACAACCGGAAGGTTTTGTCAATCCTGAAAGATGCTAATAAGTATGCAAAGCTCCAGCAATCCTTCTAAGGACTGGAGTAAGCATCTCGGAGTTGGAATGTACGCTTTGATGAGATGATCAAAGATTTTGGGTTTATACAAAGTTTATGAGAAACTTGTATTTCCAAAGAAGTGAGTGGGAGCACTATAGAATTTCTGATGAGTATATGTTGTTGACATATTATGGATCAGAAATGATGTAGAATTTCTGGAAAGCATATAGGGTTATTTGGAAAGTGTTTTTCAATGGAAATCCTGGATTAAGCTACTTGAACATTGAGCATCAAGATCTATAAGGATAGATCAAAACGCTTAATGGTACTTTCAAATGAGCACATACCTTGACATGATCTTGAAGGGGTTCAAGATGGATTAGTCAAAGAAGGAGTACTTGCCTGGGTTGTAAGGTATGAAGTTAAGACTTAAAGCTCGACCACGGCAGAAGAAAGAGAAAGGACGAATGTCGTCCCCTATGCTTTTGTCATAGGCTCTATACGGTATGCCATGCTGAGTACCGCACCTGATGTGTGCCTTGTCACATATCTGGCAAGAGGGTACAAAGGTAATCTAGGAGTAGATCACCAGATAGCGGTCTAAATTATCCTTAGAGGAATAAGGATATGTTTCTCGGTTATGGAGGTGATAAAGAGTTCGACGTAAAGAGTTACGTCGATGCAAGCTTAACACCTATCCGGATAGCTCCGAGTAGAGATACCGGATACGTATAATGGAGCAACAATTTAGGATAGCTCCAAGTAGAACAGTTATTTGAAATGGCTCCAAATATAGCGTAGTAGCTGCATCTACAAGATGACATAGAGATTTGCGAAGTACATACGGATCTGAAAGATTCAGACCCGTTGACTATAACATCTCTCACAAGCATAACATGATCAAACCCAGAACTCATCGAGTCTTAATCACATGATGATGTGAACTAGTTTAGTGACACTAGTAAACTCTTTGGATGTTGGTAACATGGCGATGTGACCTGTGAGTGTTAATCACATGACGATGTGAATTAGATTATTGACTCTAGTGCAAGTGGGAGACTGTTGGAAATATGCCCTAGAGGCAATAATAAATTAGTTATTATTATATTTCCTTGTTCATGATAATCGTTTATTATCCATGCTAGAATTGTATTGATAGGAAACTCAGATACATGTGTGGATACATAGACAACACCATGTCCCTAGTAAGCCTCTAGTTGACTAGCTCGTTGATCAATAGATGGTTACGGTTTCCTGACCATGGACATTGGATGTCGTTGATAACGGGATCACATCATTGGGAGAATGATGTGATGGACAAGACCAAATCCTAAGCCTAGCACAAGATCATGTAGTTCGTATGCTAAAGCTTTTCTAATGTCAAGTATCATTTCCTTAGACCATGAGATTGTGCAACTCCCGGATACCGTAGGAGTGCTTTGGGTGTGCCAAACGTCACAACGTAACTGGGTGGCTATAAAGGTACACTACAGGTATCTCCGAAAGTGTCTGTTGGGTTGGCACGAATCGAGACTGGGATTTGTCACTCCGTGTAAACGGAGAGGTATCTCTGGGCCCACTCGGTAGGACATCATCATAATGTGCACAATGTGATCAAGGAGTTGATCACGGGATGATGTGTTACGAAACGAGTAAAGAGACTTGCCGGTGACGAGATTGAACAAGGTATCGGGATACCGACGATCGAATCTCGGGCAAGTATCGTACCGCTAGACAAAGGGAATTGTATACGAGATTGATTAAGTCCTTGACATCGTGGTTCATCCGATGAGATCATCGTGGAACATGTGGGAGCCAACATGGCTATCCAGATCCCGCTATTGGTTATTGACCGGAGAGTCATCTCGGTCATGTCTGCATGTCTCCCGAACCCGTAGGGTCTACACACTTAAGGTTCGGTGACGCTAGGGTTATAGAGATATTAGTATGCGGTAACCCGAAAGTTGTTCGGAGTCCCGAATGAGATCCCGGACGTCACGAGGAGTTCCGGAATGGTCCGGAGGTAAAGATTTATATATGGGAAGTCTTGTTTTGGTCACCGGAAAAGTTTCGCGCATTATCGGTATTGTACCGGGAGTGCCGAAAGGGGTCCGGGGGTCCACCAAGGGGGTCCACCTGCCCCGGGGGGGCACATGGGATGTAGGGGTGTGCGCCTTGGCCTATATGGCCAAGGGCACCAGCCCCAAGAGGCCCATGCACCAAGAGATAAGGGAAAGAAAGAGTCCTAAAGGGGGAAGGCACCTCCTAGGTGCCTTGGGGAGGATGGACTCCTCCCTGGCCGCACCCTTCCTTGGAGGAAGGGCCAAGGCTGCGCCCCCCCCCCTCTCCCTTGGCCCTATATATAGTGGGGGAAGGGAGGGCAGCCATACCTAAACCCTGGCGCCTCCCTCTCCCTCCCATGACACATCTCCCTCCTCCCGCAGCGCTTGGCGAAGCCCTGTTGGAATCCCGCTACTTCCACCACCACGTCGTCGTGCTGCTGGATCTCCATCAACCTCTCCTTCCCCCTTGCTGGATCAAGAAGGAGGAGACGTCGCTGCTCCGTAAGTGTGTTGAACGCGGAGGTGCCGTCCGTTCGGCGCTAGGATCATCAGTGATTTGGATCACGACGAGTACGACTCCATCAACCCCGTTCTCTTGAACGCTTCCGCGTGCAATCTACAAGGGTATGTAGATCCACTCCTCCCTCGTTGCTAGATGACTCCATAGATAGATCTTGGTGACACGTAGGAAAATTTTGAATTTATGCTACGTTCCCCTACAACTCTGAACAATGTTGATCTTACATTAACAATGCCTGTCCTTTTTGATATGATGTAGTGTCCCTACAGTTACTGCCCTTTGTAATCACACCACCTTTGCCAAAAACAGGGAAGCACAACTGGTTCCTCGCTCGATCAGACGACGACAAAAGACTGATGATCATTCGGACACATGAGCCTGAAAAGTTATATTGCAAAAACCCCACTGTATACAAGCACCGTGTAATACGTGAGTATCCGGACAGTGGTTGTTACGTCTATGAGCAGGATACCAGCTTGTTGGGGCCTTTAGGATTTTTTAGTTGGAGGCGGGTAAACAACCTTGGTTCACACTCTCTGTTTCTCGGACTGAATTATCCGATTAACCAGGAGATCACCGTTGGCAAGGACCTTGATGGCAGAGAGACTCTGTTTGCTATGGAAAACTGTGTCTACACAGCGAGCCCTAGGAGTTCGGGAGCAAACTCCCCTGATTGTCAATGATACAGCCTGCAGCCAAAAGAAGGTGAGAATGGCAAAGGCATCCGGATTAACTTTGATCCTTGGATGTCTCAATTACGACAGGCGGTGATGTGGTTCGAGCCTTCAGGTTGATAGGTAATTGGGCTGTTGCATCGAAAGGGTGGAGTACTGGTGTCTCCGGATCACTGGTCGCTGAAGCGGGGCTGCAAATTATGATGGTGTTGGGTCATCTCTTCGAATGACTTTGTTGTCTTTGCTGCTGGTTCTGGATGGGTAGTTATTTCTTTTGTTATGCATATTCCTTGTCATTTGGTCATCCTCATCTATGTCACTCTTACTATGTAATAGTTGCTTCTGTTTAGAATGTCATTCTCGTCTGGATCACAAGAGTCTGAGCGCTGCAGATGGGTGTGTTTTGGTGGTGTAGCAAGACTTCTTATGAACTATCATGTCTTGCTGTTTATGTCAGTAGTAGTCACTAGTCAGTGTTTGAATGTTGTATATATCGTTGTTTCGAACTGTTTATTGTCTCGAACTATTGGTGGGCTAAATGAGGGCATCACCATTCTCCAGTGTTCAGAGTATATCTCCTTTTTTCAAGTTATATGATTTGAGCTCAGTGTCTTTTCGATGATGTACACTTGTTTGGGCCAGTGAGGTGTCGTTGAATATGGGCCGAGTAGTAACGCAATGCCAAACAGGTCAATTATGACTCTCAGGCCGGGCTCTCAAAAGATCCTGAAAAAAAAGGTCGGGCTCTCCAAAAAATAAAGAATAAGGACTCTTAGGCCGACATGTGGGCGCCACCGGTGTTTTCGTGCGCTTGCGCGCCGAGAGCATATTGGCGCGTGCTCGAAATTCATGCTACCTTTTCATCCCCAGTCTCCCGCCCCTCCCCCACCTCTGGAATCTCGATTCCTACTCCAGTTCCCCCAAACCCCCCTCCTGTACTCCCTGTACTCAAGCGCACTATCATGTCGCCGGTCAACGCGGATCTCCGAGCCGGAGATCCTGAGGTCCGTCCTGCCTTCGGTCGCTGCGTGCTGTCGCTCAATGGTGGCATGGCGGCGCTTGACGACCATTTTGCCGGCAAAGTGCTGATGGTAACCATCAACGGCGACCGGCCTCCCGTCTCGCCGGATGACCTTGTCAAAGCTCTTGGCATTGCGCACGGCATCCAAATAAGTGACTTGCTCATCGAAGTCTGTCCGCCACCGGCTGATTTCTTCGTCAGGTTCCAGACAACTTTCGATTGCAGTCGTGTGTTCGAATCTTCCCGGCGTTTGTTCTGCGATGGCGCGCTGGTGAGCTTTGATCGGTGGCACCCAGGATGGGGCTCGGTGCCCTCTGAGCTTGAGTTTTTAACAAAGCTTACCTTCCACGGCATGCCTTGACGTGCTTGGAATAGCGAGTCCATGAACGAGCTTATCAACGACCTCGGAGGTGAGCTCGTAACTATGTTTGTTCCTCCAGACAGCTGGGCTCTGACGGTTATGGCATGGATGAAGAAGCCGTCCACCATACCGAAGGTGATTGGTGTTGAGATACCGGTGCAGGAACCGGGGTTGTACTATTCGTCGCCACCAAGGCCGCCGCGGACCACGTTAGGGATGTACCTGTATCGAGTGTTCGTGCATGTCGAAGAAGTGGTCAATCCATCAATCGAAGTCCTACCACCGCCGCTGGTGCCAGGGTCCGTCGACGACGTCCATTACAGGATTCAACGTCAGACTTTCCCCGTGTTGCTCGGAACAATGGATGGCACATGTCCTACTCCATCGCACGGTGGAGGCCACTGCTTCTTTGGGAGAATAGGCAGGGCTGGCTGCCTGGATGTGCTCTAATTTGAGGTAACAACTGAATCTTGTCAGATACTAGTTAAATCCGAGCTATGGGTGTGAAGCACTGATATGCCAGTACATTTGATTGTGACTTGTTCTAATTTTGTACCTGAACTTTTTTTAGAAAGGGTTGTACGTCAACTTAATGTGCTAGCAGAACTTATTGTGTTGTTTGTCTGTTTTCTTTGCACAACATTCAAGATATTTCTCCGTCATTGATAAAGACGATGAAGCGTTATGTACGACTTCGTTGGTTTCAACATAGCCCTTCCCGTAGCGATCCATTGCTTCCATCCTGATTGTGCCGCCTGCGTGAAATTTTTGTATGCAAGTTCAATGTGCTATGATGTTTTATATGATTGTGTCAACTATATAAGTTTTTACTGAGCATCAGCAATGCATATAGCTGAAAGATGTATTTACGAGCATCGGCTGATGGGTCTCTCTCTCTCTCTCTCACACACACACACACACACGCATAAGAGGGGCCCATTGAATTATTTATTTGCTCGTGACAGCTTTTAATTAGGTTCTACTGTAATCTAACTTTTTTCTTAAGTTATTAATTGAGCTCAGTGACTTCAAAAAGTTGTACAGAAGCCTTGTTTGGGCCTTTCCGGCGTCGCTGAATGTGGGCTGAGTAACCATGTTAGGTTGTACTGTACTACACAGGCCTTTTTTCGCTATTTTTTAAAATAATACATTTTTTTATTAATTTTCATAAATATTATGCTGGGTAAAAAAATTTCAAAAATAATACACCGTCGGCCCGCTGCAGGCCGACTGGGCCTAGTCGGCCCACAGCCGGCCGATTGGATTCCAGTCGGCCTACAGCTGGCCGACTGGCCCCTGTTGGCCCACTGTGGGCTGATTGGGTCCTGTCGGCCCACTGTGGGTCGACTAGAGTTAATTGGCTCGCTGTGGGCTAATTGTTTTTGCAAAAGTGTTAATCATGTATTTAAAAAATATGTGTATTGTGACCTCCTCCGCTCGCTGTGGGCCCACTGTTGACTAAAAAATATGTTTTAAAAAGTGTTAATCATGTATCTAAAAATTGTTAAATGTGTGTATAAAAAATGTTCTTTATCTATACAATTTTTTTTAAATGTGTGTATAAAAATAGCTTTTTTTCAATATCAGCGATGCAACTGGGCCGACAGTTGTACACAATATCCGGGTCAACTTGTTATTCTCCGCCCCGCTGGGCTGCAAACTTTCCTAGGATGTATGCATTAAGCTTAACAAGAAAATTGACTTTTAAGAAATAATAAATGGGAGTAATTATAATAACTGGACAATTACTATGCACTAAACACGTAATTAGTTTGAAAAATATATTATTTTTGGAATTTGAAAATTTTAATTTCATTACTCGTTGCGCACGCAATATTTCGTTGGATTTTAACGTAATACAACTTTATTTTGAAATTATATTTAACCTGACTAGAAATTTCAGATAAAAATATTTCGGATCCCATCAAAATGTGGGAATTTTTTTTGAATTCTGTTTTGAGCGGTTGTTTGAAATTATTAATCGTTGTCCTAGCTAGAAGTTTGGCTGTACTTTTAACAAACTGTAAATGGGTTGTAGTAAATTTCATTAGAATTAAAAAATGGGTTGTACATTCTTACAAATCGAAAATGGGCTATATGTTCTCTGTCAAATCCGAGCTGTGGGCCTACTAAGTTGACGCGTACCAAGGGCTTTGTCAACTTAGTCAATATAAACGATTCTAGTTGCAGTGATCGTACGATGTCCATCCAACCGCCGTGGTGCTTCTTCAACCTCTGGTCTTCTTGCTCCAGCCGCCCAAAGCAGCACCGGTCATGTCGCATGCTCCTGCCTCCCGTGGCCGGTTGTGATGCCGCGGAGGCCTCACCGCCCCGTACTACTCCCACCGCTAGTCAGGCCATCCCTCTACTCATCCACACCCCCTGTTATTCTGCGGCGACAGCAGCCTCACACCGTAGTCGAACTAGTGAACCCTCGTACTCCTCTCCGCGTGGGCTTCCACTGCCGCGTCTTCCCCGGCTCCGCGTCGTCCCCTTCCTAGGCTTCCCCGTCGTCCACTGCCCTGGTGCTCTCGGTGCGGCGTGGTCAACGTGGTCAAGGAACGAGTTCCATCAAACGTGGACTGTACGTGGAGAGGCTGGCAGCTGGGTCCACGGCCGCAGCAAGGAAGTGCCTCCTTATTGTGCGGAAAATAATGTTTCCTCCACCTGACAGCAGGACCCACCGGACGGGCCACCGTATTTTACGAAAAAAACGTTTCCCCCTGACTGCTGGGACCCACCAGCTACACCTTCGTACGCAAGGAAGTGCGTCTGAAAAAAAAAACGATTCGCCCCCCTAACTGCTGGGACCCACCAGCTACATCTTCGCACGCAAGGAAGTGCGTCCGGGCAAAAAAAACCAAAATGATTCGCCTCCCTGACTGCTGGGACCCACCAGCCCCCCGACTGCTGGGACCCACCAGCTACATCTTCGCACGCAAGGAAGTGCGTCCGGGCAAAAAAAACGATTCGCCCCCTGACTGCTGGGACCCACCAGCTACATCTTTGCAGGCAAGGAAGTGCCTGACAGTCGGGACCCACCTGGTCGAAGCGTACGTAGCGTTGTCATTCTGGTCGTGAACGTGTACGTACATATATACTGATGGATGTAGAGGCGCGCACGTGTCGTAGTAGAGGCGCGCACGTGTCGTAGTAGAGGCGCGCACGTAGCATGTACACGTACGTACAGCGGCCAGGGTGCGAGAAAGAAAATACGGCCACGTATGTGTACATACGGGCGGGGTCTCGAACCCTACTCGCGCATACGTACGGCGAGGGCTCGTGTACATGGCTGGGTCGGAACGGAGAAACAGTGTCGTCGTCGTGTTCATGGGTCGAAACGGAAATGCGTGGTCGTGTTCATCGGGAGGGCTTGGATGGAAGAGGCGATGGAAACGAGGCCTGGTGTACCGCACAACGGAGGAAACAGACCTCCTACGGTCGAAACGGGGGTCCTGTTGATCGGGAGGGGTGTGGCGTACCGCAAAACGGAGGAAACGGACCTCCTACGGTCGAAACGGGGGTCCTGTTGATCAGGAGGGGTGTGGCGTACCGTAAAACGGAGGAAACAGACTTGTGTTGGAGCGCTACGGTAGAAACGGGGGTCCTGTTCATCGGGAGGGGTGTGGCGTACCGCAAAACGGGACTCCACGGGATACTGTCCATCTCCACCGTCGACCCCCTCCAGCCTCCACGAGCTACTGTTCATCCACCGTCGACCTCCTCCAGCCTTCACGGGCTCCTGTTCATCCAGCCTCCACCGCGCGCTACTCCACCGGCTACTGTTCAACCACCCCTCCATCGTCTACTGTTCATCCAGCCCTCCACACCACGGGGGCCTGTTCAACCACCCCTCCACTGTCTACTGTTCATCCTGCCCTCCACACCACGGGGTCCTGTTCATCCACCCCTCCACGGGCACCCCTCCACCGTCTACTGTTCATCCAGCCCTCCACCACACCATGGGGTCCTGTTCATCCAAAGGCAACACCACCGCTCACTGTTCATCCAACCCCCCCCCCCCCCCCGCAACGCTCACTGTTCATCCCATCGATCGGCTTCAGTTAGCCGTAGTAGCCAAGGAATCGCTCGATCGGGTTCAGTTAACAGCCATCGATCGATCACTCGGGTTCAGTAACGCGTAGCCTGCAGTGCAATCGCTCGGGTTCAGTTAGAGCCCAACGCCTCGCTCGGGTTCAGTTAGAGCCAACACCTCGCACACACGCGCGTACGTGTACGAGAGAAACGCGCATTGCTCGGCCCTCGACCTCCCACCGTAACTGGGAACTCCCCGAAATTTTCCTCCCCCTCGCTTCTACCACGGTTTTTTCTGTCATGGACGGCCCAAAGAATGTCATGCAGCTGCGTCTTCGGCCCGCCCAGGACAAAAAGCCCATTTTCTGTCATGATTTTTTGTCATATAAGTAGGAGCCCACCACATCTATGATGATACCGGGTTTTGTCACAATTATCGTCATAGAAGTGTCATATGTATGACAGAAAAAAAATTCGTTCGGCCCAAAATGTCACGGATGTGTCTTTTTTTTGTAGTGAGTGGTGTTATGTGAACGTCGACTACATGACACTTCACCATTATTTGGGCCTAGAGGAAGGCATTGGGAAGTAATAAGTAGATGATGGGTTGCTAGAGTGACAGAAGCTTAAACCCTAGTTTACGCGTTGCTTCGTAAGGGGCTGATTTGGATCCATATATTTCATGTTATGGTTAGGTTTACCTTAATACTTTTGTTGTAGTTGTGGATGCTTGCAATGGGGGTTAATCATAAGTGGGATGCTTGTCCAAGTAAGGACATCACCCAAGCACCGGTCCACCCACATATCAAATTACCAAAGTACCAAACGCGAATCATATGAACGTGATGAAAACTAGCTTGACGATAATTCTCATGTGTCCTCGGGAGCGCTTTCTTCTATATAAGAGTTTGTCCAAGCTTTTCCTTTGCTACAAAAAGGATTGGGCCACCTTACTGCACTTTATTTACTTTTGTTACTTATTGCTTGTTACAAATTATCTTATCACAAAACTATCTGTTATTTATAATTTCAGTGCTTGCAGAGAATACCTTGCTAAAAACCACTTATCATTTCCTTCTGCTCCTCGTTGGGTTCGACACTCTTACTTATCGAAAGGACTATGATAGATCCCCTATACTTGTGGGTCGTCATGAAGTTGAGTCAGACTCAATGCCCGACCACTGTAGAAGATAGAGAGAAAATGGAAGTCATTCTCTATGCCTCAGCCATAGGTTCTATCATGTATGTAATGATGTGTACCAGACCTGATGTGTGCCATGTTATAAGTTTAGCAGGGAGGTACCAAAGTAATCCAGGAGTGGATCACTGGACATCGGTCAAGAACATCCTGAAATACCAGAGAAGGACTAAGGATATGTTTCTCATTTATGGAGGTGACAAAGAGCTTGTCATAAATGGTTACGTCGATGCAAGCTTTGACACTGATCCGGATGACTCTAAGTCACGAACCGGACACACATTTATATTGAATGGTGGAGCTGTAAGTTGGTGCAATTCCAAGCAGAGCGTCGTGGCGGAATCTACGTGTGAAGCGAAGTACATAGCTCCTTCGGAAGCAGCAAATGAAGGAGTCTGGATGAAGGAGTTCATATCCGATCTAGGTGTAATACCTAGTGCATCGGGTCCAATAAAAAACTTTTGTGACAGTACTGGAACAATTGCCTTAGCTAAGGAATCCAGATTTCACAAGAGAACCAAACACATCAAGAGACGCTTCAATTACATCCGCGATCAAGTCAAGGAGGGAGACATAGAGATTTGCAAAATACATACGAATCTGAATGTTGCAGACCCATTGACTAAGCCTCTTCCACGAGCAAAACATAATCAGCACCAAGACTCCATGGGTGTTAGAATCATTACTATGTAATATAGATTATTGACTCTAGTGCAAGTGGGAGACTGAAGGAAATATGCCCTAGAGGCAATAATAAAATTGTTATTTATATTTCCTTATATCATGATAAATGTTTATTATTCATGCTAGAATTGTATTAACTGGAAACTTAGTACATGTGTGAATACATAAACAAAACAGAGTGTCCCTAGTATGCCTCTACTTGACTAGCTCGTTAATCAAAGATGGTTAAGTTTCCTTACCATAGACATGTGTTGTCATTTGATGAACGAGATCACATCATTAGAGAATGATGTGATGGACAAGACCCATCTGTTAGCTTAGCATAATGATCGTTAAGTTTTTTGCTATTGCTTTCTTCACGACTTATACATATTCCTATGACTATGAGATTATGCAACCTTCGAATACTGGAGGAACACCTTGTGTGCTATCAAACCTCACAATGTAAATGGGTGATTATAAAGATGCTCTACAGGTGTCTCCAAAGGTGTTTGTTGGGTTGGCATAGATCAAGATTAGGATTTGTCACTCCGAGTATCGGAGAGGTATCTCTGGGCCCTCTCGGTAATGCACATCACTATAAGCCTTGCAAGCAATGTGACTAATGAGTTAGTTGCGGGATGATGCATTACGGAACGAGTAAAGAGACTTGTCGGTAACGAGATTGAACTAGGTATGATGATACCGAAGATCGAATCTCGGGCAAGTAACATACCGATGACAAAGGGAATAACATATGTTGTTATTGCGGTTTGACCAATAAAGATCTTTGTAGAATACGTAGGAACCAATATGAGCATCCAGGTTCCGCTATTGGTTATTGACCGGAGATGTGTCTCGGTCATGTCTACATAGTTCTCGAACCCGTAGGGTCCGCACGCTTAACGTTCGATGACGATTTGTATTATGAGTTATGTGTTTTGGTGACCGAAGTTTGTTCGGAGTCCCGGATGAGATCACGGACATGACGGGGAGTCTTGAAATGGTCGAGAAATAAAGATTCATATATTGGAAGGTAGTATTCGGACATCGAAATGGTTTCGAGTGGTTCGGATATTTTACCGGAGTACCGAGGGGTTATTGGTACCCCCCCCCCCGAGGAATTGTTGGGCCTACATGGGCCTTGGTGGAGAGAGAGGGGAGGCCAAGGGGTAGCCACCCCCATGGAGTCCGAATTGGACCAGAGGAGGGGGCGGCGCCCCCCTTTCCCTCTCCCTCTCCTTCCTTTTTCCCTCCGGTAAGAAAGGAAAAGGGGGGGGGCGAATCCTACTAGGAGTGGAGTCCTAGTAGGACTCCCCCCATGGCGTGCCCCTCCTGGCTGGCCACCTTCTCCTCTCCTCCTTTATATACGGGGGCAGCGGGCGCCCCATTGCACATCAATTGTTCTCTTAGCCGTGTGCGGTGCCCCCCTCCACAGTTTACTACTCTGGTCAAAGCGTCGTAGTGCTTAGGCGAAGCCCTGTGCGGATCACATCACCATCACCGTCACCACGTCGTCGTGCTGACGGAACTCTCCCTCGACCCTCTACTGGATCAAGAGTCTGAGGGACGTCATCGAGCTGAACGTGTGCTGAACTCGGAGGTGTCGTACGTTCGGTACTAGATCGGTTGGATCATGAAGACGTTCGACTACATCAATCGCGTTAAACTAACGCTTCCGCTTTCGGTCTACAAGGGTATGTGGACACACTCTCCCCCTCTTGTTGCTATGCATCTCCTAGATAGATCTTGCGTGATTGTAGGATTTTTTTTTGAAATTGCATGCTACGTTCCCCAACAAAAAACATCACCTCAGGGTTACATGCACGTTGGACATCCAGTAGGGCACGGACTGCCGCTGCGCTCCCGAGTCCATTGCAATTCCAGCTTAAGATTTTCATGATGACCGGTCAGCCGCCGATGAGGAGACTGTACACCCGGTAATCGACGACGAAAAACTCTTGGTCGGCGTAGCCATCAGAGGATAGTGAGGGGAACTCACGGAAGCGAAGCCGCCGGAGGACAACGAAACCCTAGCTTTTCTCTTCGCCAGGGGACAGAAAGCTGACGAGGGAGCACCTCGTCAGGACATCAAGCCAGCCTCACGGGGAGGCTACAGGGCCAGCGGCCGCCGGCGGCGGCGGCGACGCACCAACCCTAGGGAACATATGAGAAATCCCCTTCCGCTAGCACACGTAATACACTACACACACGGTTTATTTATTTGCTTTTGTAGCTTGTGCTAGCAGTGTATGGGCTTGGTGCTTAGTATTACTGTCGCTCTTATATTATACTAGGACAGAAGGGATAGAACCGAATGAGCGACTGTATTAGTTTTAAAGATACTGCCTATCAGATAATCTCCTGTCACGCCATTTTTTTTGCCATTAACCTGCACCCGCGAGATTTAAATCAAAGACGTTGGTTTGTCCCAAGGCAAAACCAATGCCACACATCCAACCAAAGTCACGTTTTACTCGCTTTGGTGGTCATAATTTACGAATCACGTTGGTTGTTGGCATATACACCCAAGTTTCTGACTTTTTAGTTATCTTAAACCTAGCTGTGAAGTGGACACGCCATCAGCACGGCAGCCATGTGCCAAAGTAACGGAGAGAGCTGGCAGTGGCGGCGACCATCCATCCCCCCTCCCCTCCCTCCCTGTTTCGGCATTCCGCCACGCTAGATCGGACCCTCTTTCCCCTTTCTCCTCGTCCTCCCATTTCCCGTTCCCACGCAGGAGAGGGGCGACGAGACGACGCGAGCTAGGGTTCCGGCGAGCCCCCCCGCCCCGATCTGACGGCCGCGGCGGCGGCGATGACGACGCACGAGCGGAAGACCGTCGATCTGGAGGAAGGCTGGGCCTTCATGCAGAAGGGCATCACCAAGCTCAAGAACATCCTCGAGGGCAAGCCGGAGCCGCAGTTCAGCTCCGAGGACTACATGATGCTCTACACGTACGGTACCCCCTGCCCCCGAATTCCGCCTCGCCTCCGCGGCCTGATCTGATTTTCGCCGCGGCTGCTCTGCTCCGCGCAGGACGATATACAACATGTGCACGCAGAAGCCTCCGCACGACTACTCGCAGCAGCTCTACGACAAGTACCGCGAGTCCTTCGAGGAGTACATCTCCTCCATGGTGAGCAGCAGGGTCTTCCGTGTGCTGATTGTGGTCGGTGCCCCGTTAATTTTAGCTGTCGGATTGGACGAGCCGCGTGGGGTGGGTGGGCATTTAAGTTTTGACGTGCACACGGTTGCTCTAGCTGGTAGGGGTGTAGGGCTGGTGCGCGTGATGATGATTCTCTTCACGTCTGTGCGGTTATGAATACCATAAACGGACTGGTTTTGTTATATGCAGTATGCGGCCACTAGACTTGTTTCGTTTGCTCTCTGTCTTTGTTTGGATGCAGGTTGTGGGTGTACCAAAGTAGTATAGTGTATAACGTTTGTACCCTGCAACTTACATTCGAATCAGAAATAGTATGCAGTAGGGGTGCATCATCGGAGAAAGAGTGTATTAGGGGTGCATCATTGGAACATTTCTATGGGGTACACTGTCGAATTACCATGTTCCGAATAGGACCTAAGGAGCTTTAGACAAATATAATGGCACATGGAAATGTCTCTAATTTTCCTGCTATCAATGTCTTGGGAGCAAGAGAATGACTAGCTGAAATGGGTGCTCATAAATGCAAGGGAGAGAGGGAATGCCAAATGAGGCCAGAATCAGGAGATGCCTATGAAATTAGAATGTCCATATATGCTATGGAAATTCAACGATAGTGTTCTCTTTTGGGTCTCATTTAACTTGCCCTCTCTCTTCGTCATTTATTAACGCTTACACTAACATTCTCTCACTTGTTTGTGATATATATAGGCACATAGCATAGCAGGGGCATTAAAGTCATAGCCTCTTTCTATTCTCTTTGTCAGATAACATCTTTAATGTCAGTGACGCACCAAATACCCGTTATAGATTGAAATAGTGGGACCAGGAGCTATGCGTGATGTTTTTACGCTAACTAGTAGGGGATTTTAACATCATCACAAAGTACAACCTGGAAATTATCTTGAATCTCATGCATGATACATACTTCTGTGCGGATGAAGAAACATGATACATAGGAGTTCCACATTACACTAGCTGTGTGCTATATTTTAATATTTACCATGCATATTACAGAGAAAAGGGATATCTGGAACTGATATTGCTTGCAACAATCATTAGAAGGCGTTTCAGGTTAATATCTGATAAAAACATAGCCAGAAACAGTCAGCAGAGAACTGACCATTAGGATTCACATGTAATGTCTCTTCTCCTAATCCAGAGCAATTGATAGAGTAGTTATCATGGGTTGTGACTACTAACTGTTGCCTAGGGTGTGATCCGCAAAAATGAGAGAGGGGAGTGCCCATGAGGGGGTTGTTAATGATCATTTGAAGGCCGAGGGCACCTAGTTGGCAAGTTTTTGCAAACTAGACCGTGGGTCCCGAGGGAACTCTTTTTCTTCTATTCTAAGTTTTGATTGCACGAGCAGCATAACAACATAACAGTTTTGTGTAAGGAAGTAAGGAAAGACTCCTTTCTGAAATTGAAGGACTTAATTAGCCTGTCGTATATAACAGATAATGAGTCTCAAAGAGAGTTTCCAATGGGTTGATGCATTGCCTCTATGGAAAAAGGACATCTTTCATTGCGAATCTTAGATAACGGCACATTGGCTAATCTGCCATGGTCTTAGGTGTATGGTCCATTATTTGCTGTAAAAAACAGGAGACTGAGTAGGTTTGAGGACTGAAGCCTAGACTAGATGGCTCTGGGCCAGGTGCCATCTCGCCATGTAATGTTCTTTTTTTTAAGCAAACCGCTTTTGCTTGGTTTCAAGGAATTGATAATTGGGAGCCTCTTTATCTCACACAATCATTATTATACATTACTTTTAGTGTTAAAATGCACCGTGCTTATAGTCTCATCTAAAACTGTATCTTATTGTTAATAGCACATCTTCTTAGAGATATCCCCATTCACGCCTTTAAATCTTCAATTCTAATGTTGGTTATAACTTATAACCAACAGCTTAATAACAGAGTTGCCCTTGTTTTATGGTAGCATAGGTATTTAGTTACTTACATTTGATCATTCCTATGTTGTCTTAGCTACGTTTTGTGTGTTTGCTTGTTGGCTTTACACTTTATTTTGACTCCATGTAGGTCTTACCTTCATTGAGAGAGAAGCATGACGAGTTTATGTTGAGGGAGCTAGTAAAGAGGTGGTCTAACCACAAAGTGATGGTTCGGTGGCTATCACGGTTCTTCCATTACCTTGATCGATATTTCATTTCACGTAGATCGCTTCCAGCATTGAGAGAAGTTGGGCTCAGTTGCTTTCGAGATTTGGTAAATGAATGTGTTCTGGCAGTGAAGCTATTTATATGTAGTTGTTTTGCCTTCTTTGTTCTAACCCTTTTCTAATGGTAAAGGTATATCAAGAAATCAAAGGGAAAGTAAAAAGTGCAGTCATTTCCTTGGTGAGTCTTTGCATCACATAGTAGTCCGAACAGATAATTTTCCTATATGTGGTTGTGACATCCTCCTTCAACAGATAGACCAAGAACGTGAGGGTGAACAAATTGACAGGGCTCTGTTAAAGAATGTCTTGGATATATTTGTT
This sequence comes from Triticum urartu, assembly GCF_056163025.1. Taxonomy (NCBI): domain Eukaryota; kingdom Viridiplantae; phylum Streptophyta; class Magnoliopsida; order Poales; family Poaceae; genus Triticum; species Triticum urartu. The sequence goes on along the minus strand of NC_141873.1, from coordinate 95,096,790 downwards.
GAGATTGGCTTAGGCAGTATGGAATGTTACGAGAATGATTTTGAAGATTTCTTGCTGAAGGATACTGCAGATTACTACTCTATCAAGGCCCAAACCTGGATCGTGGAAGACTCTTGTCCTGACTATATGTTAAAGGTAGTTTCAGGAGCTTTTTCCTTATTGTTTACATAGTTAAGGACAATAATATATGTGCATTGGATGTCCTTTTCACTAGGCCGAGGAGTGCTTGAAGAGGGAGAAGGAACGAGTTGCTCATTATTTGCATTCTAGTAGTGAACCGAAGTTATTGGAGGTTTGTGAAAAGATCTCTGCTGCAATCCCCCCCCCCCCCCCCCACCCACCCACACACACACGGACGCTCGCCCGCTGTTTTTGGTGATATGAAAATGCTACACAAATTAGTATCTAGTTGGTCTTCCTGAGAGAACATTTGTCATATTTCCCTCTCTTTAGCATATCAGTTAACTTAACATTAACATAATTCGTGGATTGTTTCAGAAAGTGCAACATGAGTTGTTAACTCAGTATGCAAGCCAACTTTTGGAGAAGGAGCATTCTGGATGCCATGCATTACTTCGTGATGACAAGGTATAACCAGAGTCATATCCCTGGAGAGTAATAATAATCGGGAACATCAAGTACATTGACTGTTTGCATCTGTTGTAGGTTGAGGATCTCTCAAGGATGTACAGGCTCTTTTCTAGAATAACCCGTGGCCTAGAACCTGTTTCTCAAATTTTTAAGCAGGTATCTGCTTATGCAAAGCATGCTTTAGTTATTCCATAGAACAATTTGGAGTTTTGGACATTGTATTTAAGTGATGTTATTCTGCAGCATGTTACCAACGAGGGGACAGCATTGGTGAAACAAGCAGAAGATGCTGCTAGTAATAAGAAGGTGCGCATTTATTGTCACTATAACTTCACAGTTTCTGTGGATCTCAATGTAATTTTATACTTAAGGCCGCTTGTACCACGTGCAACACCCAGTCCATTAATTTAGCATTGCATGCTAGAGCCCGTTATTTATCTGGGCTGGGTTGAACTCATTTCATTTTTCCTCTTATACCTCCCCTCTTCCCTGATTGTACCTGCCTCATGCGCCCCCTGCTTGTACAAGTAATTGTTGGAGGAAAGGACCAGTTGGGTTCCTTGTCAGATAGTGCCTAGAAATGGGTTGTTGCAGTATGTCCCGTTTTGGTTTCTTGTCGATGCTTTATTTTGCTCTGTCTAGTAGTTGTCTCTGTGCTTCAGACTCGGCTTTTCAAGTAATTTCTTTATTCGTCATCTTGAAGTGAACATCTAATAATTCATTATTCTTACAGCCAGAGAAGAAGGACATTGTTGGTTTGCAGGAACAGGTGTGTACATTCAGACTATATTGCTGTCAACCCAACTTTTGTAATTTTAGTTGCGACATTTATCACCATCTGAGAATTTCTGGTTTTAGGTTTTTGTCCGGAAAATCATTGAGCTCCATGACAAGTATGTAGCATACGTCACTGACTGTTTCCAGGGGCATACTCTCTTCCATAAGGTTTGTCAGATTATATGTTTATTTGTTTCTCCATGATTCATCTTTTGCAATAAAATAAACAGGAACACTCTCTGATCTTTGTTTCCTATTCCTTTGCACAGGCGCTTAAAGAGGCTTTTGAAGTGTTCTGCAACAAAGGTGTCTCTGGCAGTTCAAGTGCTGAATTGCTTGCCACCTTCTGTGATAATATTTTAAAGAAAGGCGGCAGTGAAAAACTCAGTGATGAAGCTATTGAGGATACCCTGGAGAAGGTACATGCGTCAATCTGTTATGTGTTCTCTTTTACTTGCAGACATTAGTGCATTTTTATCTTTCGGGTGTTAATCTGGAACTGGCCATTCATCAGGTAGTGAGATTACTCGCCTACATCAGTGATAAGGACCTTTTTGCTGAGTTTTACAGGTAATAGTTTTTAACATTGTACAATAACTTTAATGCCTTGTAAGCTCAAGAAGATAAGGAATTCCATTGATTTCACTCTGGGCCTGATGTTTCATGGTGATGATGGCAGGAAGAAGCTGGCTAGGAGATTGCTATTTGACAAGAGTGCTAATGATGAGCACGAAAGAAGCATTCTGACCAAGCTAAAACAACAGTGTGGTGGCCAATTTACTTCAAAAATGGAGGGCATGGTCACCGACCTTACTGTTGCAAGGGATCATCAAACTAAGTTTGAAGAGTTCATAAGCACACACCCTGAATTGAATCCTGGGATAGACTTGGCGGTCACTGTTCTGACAACAGGATTTTGGCCAACTTATAAATCATTCGATATAAACCTTCCTGCTGAGATGGTAAATTTACTGTTTTCTTGTGCTCTCCACTTCTGCAAACTGAGGTCTTAACTATTTTATGGCCTTACTCTCTGTAAGATTATTAACATTGACAACTCCCAAAAAAAATAGGTGAGATGTGTCGAGGTTTTCAAAGAGTTTTATCAAACAAGAACTAAGCATAGAAAACTTACATGGATATATTCCTTGGGAATCTGCCATATCACCGCAAAGTTTGAGGCCAAGACTATCGAGCTCATTGTTACAACTTACCAGGTAAGCATAAACACGTACATGGTCTTGCTTTTATTTCAGGTGCCACAGACTAATGGTTTCTTTCGGACTCTTTGTCAGGCTGCATTGTTGCTACTGTTCAATGGAGCTGATAAACTTAGTTATTCTGAGATAGTAACGCAACTGAACCTGTCAGATGACGATGTAGTGAGGTTGCTCCATTCTCTCTCTTGTGCGAAATACAAGATTCTTACTAAAGAACCAAGTAACAGATCTATTTCTCCTAATGATGTATTTGAATTTAATTCAAAATTTACTGACAAGATGAGGAGAATTAAGGTATTTTTGGTTGTATGTTTTTTTCTTGCTTCCTCTATTTCGTTACGGCTGGATGTAATCCTTGCTTATTATTTCTGTCTGTAGATACCTCTGCCTCCAGTTGATGAGAAAAAGAAGGTAGTTGAAGATGTTGACAAGGATCGAAGATACGCAATTGATGCATCCATTGTTCGTATTATGAAGAGCCGGAAAGTCTTGGGTCACCAGACACTAGTAATGGAGTGTGTGGAGCAACTTGGTCGCATGTTCAAGGTATGAAACATTCTTCTAGTGCTGTTAGCTGTGCTAATGGTAAATGTGGTTGTGTCCATTTGATCTTGCCTTTGTAGGACCAGTGACAGATGTGTTTACATGGCTAGTATGTCAAATTCAAGCCATATTTTTTTGTCGTGTAGCTTGTTGAGTCCTCAGGCTTGCATCCTCACATTAGTGCAAATGAGAAATATATAGCTATATTTACTAATTAATTTTAAATCATACAGTATACTTTAAACCATACACAATGCATCCAGATGTTGCCCAATATCTTAATTTCTTTCTTGGGAACTATGGATATTCCAGACTGAAATATTTACCAACCATTGAAGCTAGTACATTGTATGTAGAAATTTCCTTCGATTCCTTGACCTGATCATGAATGCTGGTTTTATCCCTTCAGCCCGACTTCAAAGCAATAAAGAAGCGCATTGAGGATCTTATAACCAGGGATTACCTGGAGAGGGACAAGGAGAACCCGAACGTCTACCGATACTTGGCTTGATCATCTGTTCTCCATGCTGGGTTCGGTAACATCTGGCGTGTATGCCTACCAAGCTACTGCTATTTAAGGATGCTATATTTTGTGCCATGGCACACCGCATTGGCTTGTCCAGATGGATAACCTGGTGGCGGCACCGACGTCTGTCATTTGTACATGAAGGTCGTCAGATCCAGTTCCTTGGCCCTACCTGTATGATAGAACTGCCCTGGTAACAGAGAAGGTGGTTTGTCGGGGCAGGCCTTAGTAAATGTTGTACACTCCTACTGGTTGTTGTGTTCAGTTTTTCCGATTGTATTATCAATATAGTTTTCCTGTAACATATCCTTGCGACACAAAGATAATTCAAAGGAATGTATCTCTTGCTGGACCACCTTCGGCTGTGTAATTTCTGTAGCAGCGGCAAGAGACTATTGTGACTTCACAAGGATTTCATATAAAGAGATGATGATAGATGTCAAAACTGGGATCATGTGAAATTTGCTCGAGGCCCATTTGAACCTGACGGTTACGGTGTGGCATTTCAACAGGGGAAACTACAACGCCTTCTGGAACAATGGGATTTGGGGTTCTTTTCGCATTGATGAGTTTCGATGGAAAAAGAGGGTTCTTGTTGCACTGATGTATTTTGAAGGCTTTCCTGTTGATACTGCAGTGGACTCTATTTTTGTTGTGAACTATACATATCCATGTTCTTAGCTGTTCATTTGGGTTTGTTTCCTGCAAGTAAATGATTTCATATGTTTTTGAAGGAATCTGTATGCATTTAAGTGGACCATGTTAGGGGTGGCTAGGGGTCGGTTTTTCCCCTTCGGACTCTGCCGATGAGCCCATGGATTCGAGCTCGTCTTCCGTGCTCTGATCCTTTCCGAGTTTGTTTGTCTGGATGGATTCAATTAAGCTCCAGCGTAGATTCCCGTTGTCTCTTGGGGCAGTGAGGTTCTGGGCGATGGTGGTATGATGCTAGGCGCTTCATACCGATTCAATGGTTCAAGATGGTGGTATGATGTTAGGCGCTTCATATCGATTCAAGGATTCAAGATGGTGGTATGATGTTAGGCGCTTCATATTGATTCAAGGGTTCAATAACAACGATTACGACTCTATGATGTTGGTCCTTAGTTACACGTGCATGACGATTTCTTGGCCATGATCGATAAGGCTAGTCTAGCTCCGATAGGGGGCAGCGATTGCGACACATCGTCGACTCATTCTGATGGTGGTAGTGATCGTTCCACGGTCCAAAAGCCGTGAAGTATTTTTTTATTATGCATTTGGGTGCTTTGTACTTACGGTGAAATTTCATAATAGACTTGGATCTTGTTTCAAATAAATGGAAATAATGCATGTGAGAGGGCGTTTGGATTTTAGTACTGGATCTGTGACATCGGGTCAGCACAAGGACGACCAGCGGTAAAAGACCTAGTGCTCCGAGATGACAACATTTTTATTTTTTCCTTAGCTCAACACGTCATGTTTTTTGTTGTTGTGCATATAGTTATGAAGACAGAGAGGATGAAAGCCGTCCCCTTTATTAAATACTACTTCCTCCAATTCATATTAGTTGTCGTACTTTTAGTTTTAAGTTGCGATAATTATTCTAAATCAAAGGGTGTACCTTGTTTTCATATCGTTCAACACAAAGGGTAATTAAATATTATACTCATAATTTGGATGTACTTACATAATTGCCCCCCGATTCACTTTGAACTATATATATAAAAAGGAAAGAGATAGTTGCTACTCCATCCATCCACAAATACTATAAGAAGTTTTAGGGCCTCTTTGATTCATTGGATTGCAAAAACACAGGAATAGGAAAAACGTAGAATTGGAATGGCATGTCCATTGGATCCCTATAAGATTTGAGTTTGTTTGATTGTGTCATTGAAAAAACAAAGGATTTCTTCCAAGAAGTTGAAGTGGATGTTAGAATTCTTCTGAAATGTAGTACAAATGAATCCTTAGGAAAGAATCCTATAGTATTCAATCCTACGAATCAAACGACCAACGTAGGAAAAATTCCTAAGGATTCTAATCCTTAAAAAATCCTATGAAAATCCTTTGAATCAAGGAGGCCATTAACTTTTTGTGAATAGGATGTGTATAAACACGTTTTAGTGCGTTTGTTTACTCATTTCAATCCGTATGTAGTCCGTATGAAATATCGAAAACATCTTAGCATCAAAACCAAAACAACTCACACATTTTCTCTCACAAAATACATTAAAATGAGAGATTGCTTAGACACAACAATAAGATAGTGCAATTAATTGGAGGAGCTATATCTAAATACTCCCTTTGCTTTGTTTTTCGTGTCAAACTTTGACTTGTAATTTTAGTCAACAAATTATAGTTTATATGTCATCAAAACTATATCATCAAAAAGTTCATTGAAATGTGCATCGAGTGACATACTTTTATGACATATAACTCATATTTATTCTGTTAAAATTAATGGTCAAAGTTAGGCGTAAGAATATGAAGTGACCTTGTATAAAAAATGAAGAGAGAGTACATATGATGTACCTTATAAAGATATAGTAATTCATTAGAAGTGCCCTAATCTTATGAAAATGAGATGCACTTATTAAATACTTGGTCTATATAATTATTATACTTTGAGACTATAAGCATATGACTGACAAGATTACATACGACTAATACTAAACTATCACTAGGATTGGCCTAAGTGTGACACGCTTGGACAATGCAATAATGTGAAGACCAACGGGGGCAAAGTCTCAACCATCAGTTCTCATTCTCACACATGGTACAATAACATGATCCAATAATCGGGAGAAAGAATCACATGACATAACATAATCGCTTATTCACTCATGAGAGATTAACTTGAAATTATCCAGAGAACTAAATTTAGTTTTATGGCCACGTGTATTTGGATTACACAGACTGCAAAACACAAATATAGGAATAACACATGATGATTGAGATGCCACGTACTGCAAATTTGTTTTGATTTGAAGATATAATTGTTTGGTGGTGTCTCTTTTGAATGGTGTACATTAAGTACAACAACAATTTTTGGGATAGAGAGAGAGATGTAGTCAGTTTATAAATAAATAAATTGAATAAGGTTTGATCGAGATTTGAGTTTAAAGATTCACATCCGCTAATATTTCCATAATAAACCCTCAGAAACAAGGTATTTCCATAATAAAAAACACAATGGAGGTAGATTATGGTTCTGAGCATGTCCCACTGGCCAGTCAGACGTGAGCTAATCTGAGAAGCATGTGTTCAACTCAACGCAGTCGCAATCATGTGCCGAACCGACCTACACGCGTGGCTAGATAACAGGGGCGACACGATCCCCTCGCACACGCCTCATCCCAGCCGTCATCCGCCGATCGGACGGCCCGCACGGCCCGCGGGAGCGGAAGCGAACCTTCCTCCAATCAGAACGTCTTTGGTTGCGACGGGATTCCCCTCCTCATAAGTCGTCCGCCCCGTCTCTCACCCCCCAATCTCTCTCCCCCCCAAACCCCACGCGGCGACGGGCGCAACAGAACCCAGCCTCCTCCTCTAGGGTTTGCGGCCGCCGTCGGGGGCGGAAAACCGGCGGCTACGGCGGCGATGGCGGGCCACGGGCAGGACCGCAAGACGGTCGATCTGGAGGATGGGTGGGCGTTCATGCAGCGGGGCATCACCAAGCTCATCAACATCCTCGAGGGCAAGCCCGAGCCGCAGTTCAGCTCCGAGGACTACATGATGCTCTACACGTAAGTCGCCTCCGCCCTCGCCTCCCTCCGGCCGTGCCTGGGCAAGGCCCGATTCGATCTGATCCGGTGCTGATCTAGGGTTTCCCCGGCCCCTTGCTTGTCTCTGTCCTTTGTCGCGCAGGACGATATACAACATGTGCACGCAGAAGCCCCCGCACGACTACTCGCAGCAGCTCTATGACAAGTACCGCGAGGCCTTCGAGGAGTACATCCGGGCCACGGTGAGCTGATTCTCCTGCTCCCGCTTATGCTTACATGCCGTGTCGTGTGTTCAGATTGTTCCCTGTTTCGTGTGTGTGTGCCTGTGCTGTTGGTTCCCCGGTCCAATGAATAAGACGAATCTGATTGTGTTTTGGTTTCGAACATGCGCCACCCACGGATTTGCACGCGTGTTTTTTTTTTTTGGGTTGAGGTGTAGTGGGAGGGTGTTGTCTTACTGGCTGCAAATACTAGTAGTATTTACTAACACACATGATAAGATACTGTTAAAATATTTTGTGCTTGCAACAAACCTTCCTATTAGAATTCCAGTATCCCAATCAAACAGCCTTTCACATAAATGCATCAGTGAGTTTGCTTTTACTTTACAATGTGTATTTAGGTCAGTTTATTTGTGCTCCATCTTTCTGGGGCCAAAGCTGCTATACAAACAAATGTCATCACTGAGCTGGAAAAGTGAACCTGCATTTTAGAACTGTTCTCAGTGTTTTCTGTGGTTATTCTTGAGATGAAGAGTACTTTTATCATGTTTGCACTGTATATCTGGTTAAAAATTATTGCTCCTCTAATCCGATGAAACATTTGTCTAGCTATCTTGTCTATCACTAAGATTGTCTTGTCAAATAACTCATTCTGTTAGGGTCACCATTCTGGGCTGGTTATATGAACGTTGAGTCCATTTATTTCTAGTAAATTGTTATCCTGTAGAGACTCTTTTGTGTGACTGAATGATTTTATTCCGCTGAATTTAGATGTACTGTTAATAGTATTTCCTTGTATTATTTTTTGGATATTTAATGTCATTGTCATTGAGTGTATATTTTCTCCACCATATTAGTCTAGTTATTTAACCTTTTATCTTTCTTTGTCTAATTGGATATCCCTCCTAGTAATCCCTTTTGTAATATGTGATGTGACGGGACAAAGGGGAACTAGGAATCGTGTGATAGTTATGTTCTGAATTTGTGACATGAGTCACACAACACACATCTTACAGTTTGTTCTGTAATCATCCTCTGGTTTATTTGTTTGCTCACCTTTTACTTATACTCAAATTACTGTAGGTCTTGCCATCATTAAAAGAGAAGCATGATGAGTTTATGCTCAGAGAGCTGGTACAAAGGTGGTCAAACCATAAAGTTATGGTTAGGTGGCTTTCACGCTTTTTCCATTATCTTGACCGGTACTTCATCACACGGAGGTCGCTTACTGCACTTAGAGATGTTGGGCTTATTTGCTTCCGAGACCTGGTAAATTGTCATTTTGTAGTTCCTTTTCTTGATATATGCATATTTTTAGTGTTTCCTTTTTCTGTTCTAATCAGTCAACTCATGGTAACAGATATTTCAAGAGATCAAAGGGAAGGTAAAAGATGCGGTGATAGCTCTGGTGAGTCTTTGCATCTCTCTATGAACTTATATCCAATGATTTGTGTACATATATAACTGAGTGTGGCAGCACCTTCCTTAAACAGATCGATCAAGAGCGTGAAGGTGAACAGATTGACAGGGCCTTGCTGAAGAACGTCTTGGATATTTTCGTTGAAATTGGGTTAGGTAATATGGATTGTTACGAGAATGACTTCGAAGATTTCTTGCTCAAGGATACTACAGATTACTACTCTGTCAAAGCTCAAAGCTGGATTGTCGAGGATTCTTGTCCTGATTACATGATAAAGGTACCATTGATACAAGGCCTTTGTGACTGCCTACATATTTACCATTGCCTGGTATTTTTGTTCTATGTAATGGATTGCTGATGCCTCTTTCATTAGGCTGAAGAATGCCTGAAAAGAGAGAAGGAGCGAGTTGGTCACTACTTGCATATTAATAGTGAACCGAAGTTGCTGGAGGTATGTTGAAAGTTTGTGAACCTGTTTGAAACTCTCTTGACTGTTTTTTGTTGTAATGATTGTATTTTGGATATGCATTCACAATTTAGTAACCAGAATATTTTGATGATCAATCTTTGAGGAATGATATAAAATAATTCAGTCTGTGATATATATGTATTTAATTTGTGTTTCCTAATTTTACAGAAAGTGCAAAATGAATTGCTTGCCAGTTATGCAACACAACTTTTGGAGAAGGAGCATTCTGGATGTTTTGCATTGCTTCGGGATGACAAGGTTTGATTAGAAGGAGGCACATTTCTTAACAGTGTATGCTATTCATCAACAGATTTGGCCACTCATTCATCGTTTCCTACAGGTTGAGGATCTTTCAAGGATGTATAGACTCTTCTCGAAAATCACCCGTGGTCTGGAACCTATTTCTAACATGTTTAAAACGGTATTGTCTATAGTCCTCAATTCTCTTGGCTCTCCTTTCTACTCCTCGCAGTTTGTCCTAAATTGTGATTTAACTGTACATCTTTACAGCATGTTACGAATGAGGGTACATCTTTGGTCAAGCAAGCAGAAGATTCTGCTAATAACAAGAAGGTGCAGCCTTTAACTTCAGCCATCACATCATTTGTGCACTTGTTTGTGGTTCAATTTGATTAGACAGTTGAATTAGCGTAGTATTCCCTCCGTCACATATCATATGGTTCAAGAAGACACTTATTTTGGGACGGAGGGAGTATCATTCAAGTGTCAATGACGCCATTCCACATTAATATTCTTTTGATTAGACAGTTGAATTAGCCTAGTATTCCCTCCGTCTCATATCATATGGTTCAAGAAGACACTTATTTTGGGACGGAGGGAGTATCATTCAATCGTCAATGACGCCATTCCACATTAATATTCTTTTTTTCCATGAATACACATTCTGAAATTATTGTTTGTACAGCCAGAGAAGAAGGAGATGGTTGGCATGCAGGAACAGGTGTGTAACTTTATTTTATACTACACTTATAATTAACATATGTTACCTAATGCTTGTTATTTGCCTTTCAGGTTTTTGTCTGGAAAATCATTGAGCTGCATGACAAGTATGTAGCATATGTGACAGATTGTTTTCAGGGCCATACACTCTTTCACAAGGTCTGCTGGTAGATACATTTGTATTCCATGTTGCTTTCATCATAAATTCAAATGGCTGCCCTATTCTCAAATTTCTACTTGTGTCCAGGCACTTAAAGAAGCCTTTGAGGTCTTCTGCAATAAGGGTGTCTCTGGCAGTTCCAGTGCTGAATTACTTGCCACCTTCTGTGACAACATTTTGAAGAAAGGCTGCAGTGAGAAGCTCAGTGATGAGGCCATTGAGGATGCCCTTGAGAAGGTACAACATCCTTCACATTTGCTGATGTCATAAATTTAGAGTAAGGAACTCAAGTTTGTCAGTGAATGACTTTCAGGTGGTGCGGTTGCTCGCGTACATTAGTGATAAGGATCTCTTTGCCGAGTTCTACAGGTAACTACTTGTTAACCTTGCTTGGGATTTTTTGCCTATTTAACCTCCACATCTGAATAGTTGGTCATCATTTGGAGCTTTTATTTATGTTGAAATGCTCAATCAATTTTACAGGAAGAAACTTGCAAGGAGATTGCTTTTTGACAAGAGTGCCAATGATGAACATGAAAGAAGCATCCTGACAAAGCTCAAGCAGCAGTGTGGCGGGCAGTTTACTTCAAAAATGGAAGGCATGGTTACTGACCTTACTGTTGCAAGAGATCATCAAACTAAGTTTGAAGAGTTTGTAGCTGATCATCCGGAGTCGAATCCTGGGGTAGACTTGGCTGTTACTGTCTTGACAACTGGATTCTGGCCAACCTACAAAACTTTTGACATAAATCTTCCCTCTGAGATGGTAAAATAACCTTTTCTTGTGAAATAAGGAGCATGAGTTTTGATTTAAGTATTTCTTTTTTTTTTGCGTTTTTTGAAATGGAAATTTATCTACACTTCTCAATTTCACTTCTCAATTTTTATCAGGTGAAATGTGTAGAGGTTTTTAAGGAGTTCTACGCAACAAGAACAAAGCACAGGAAGCTTACCTGGATATACTCCTTGGGAACCTGCAATATCAGTGCAAAATTTGATGCTAAAACTATAGAGCTCATTGTTACAACATATCAGGTAACTTAGATTAATCTGTATACATTCACTTGACAAATGTGTACTTGTAAGCTGTAATCTGTCATCTGTGATTTATTTGGACATGCTTATTGTTTTGGCAGGCTGCGTTGCTGTTGTTATTCAATGGATCTACTAAGCTTAGTTACTCTGAGATTGTAACACAGCTGAATCTGTCAGATGATGATGTTGTCCGTTTGCTCCATTCTCTCTCTTGCGCGAAATACAAGATTCTTAGCAAAGAACCAGCTGGTAGAACTATTTCGCCTAATGATTCTTTTGAGTTCAATTCAAAATTTACTGACAGGATGAGAAGGATCAAGGTATTTTCTGGTTTTCTCTTCTTTGGTTTGTATAGGCTATATCTATGTGATGCTTTCTGATTGCATATTCGCATAACTTGCAGATACCCCTACCTCCTGTTGATGAGAAGAAAAAGGTTGTTGAGGACGTTGACAAGGACCGGAGGTACGCAATTGATGCATCAATTGTGCGTATCATGAAGAGTCGCAAAGTTATGGCCCATACACAGCTAGTTGCGGAGTGTGTGGAGCAGCTCAGCCGCATGTTCAAGGTACTGTTCTTCGCTACATATTTGGCCATTGGGAATTTGGCATATCTTGCTACTATGCGCATTTAACATCATCGATTTTGATTTACATAACTTGCTACTATCAAACATTACCAAATCCATTGGCACAGCACACACTAACATTATCATTTTTGTTGCACTTGCCTTTTGTTCTGGCTTAATATTTCCTATTCTTTTTTTGAACACAATGTGGCTGAAGCCTGATGTTTGCACTGAAGTTGCTAATGCCATGTTTTGGGGTAGTTGTAGGCAAATGACTTAGCTAGCTGTTTATGCTTTGTGTTTATATTTGTTTTGACACATGGGTTGGTTTAGTAACTAACAGATGTTTAGCTTGAATTCAAAAGACCTAGCTAGCTGTTTATGCTTCTCTACACTGTTCATATTTGTTTTGACACATGGGTTGGTTTAGCAACTGACACATTTTTTTGCTTGAATTCTGTTCTGTAACCTGAATTTTTTCTGCCTTCCGCAGCCTGACTTCAAAGCAATCAAGAAGAGGATTGAAGATCTCATCACGAGGGATTACCTGGAGCGGGACAAGGACAACGCCAACACATACAGATATCTGGCTTGATTAGTATTGGTGGTAGGTTGCAAGCTTGCTGATGGTGGCAGCTGCCGTGTCGCGTTCATGATACGCTCCAACGACTTGCTGCGTTGTTGCAGCTTATTTTGGGGATTTCGGTTGCTATCTTCCCGGGCTGGTCTAATTTTGTACATGGGTCGTCAGAAACACAGTAGGCAACTCTGAATTAGAGGAGGCACCTCGGTACCGCCGAATTATCCTTCTCTTGCAGTGCTTTTTAAATATTGACTTAGAAATTCCTCGCCATTCGTATTTCTGCCAACTTATCTGTTCGAAAGTGGGAGCTGCCTACTGTAGTAGGAATCTACTCCCTCTGTTCCTAAATACAAGTCTTTTTAGAGATTCCACTACAAACTACATACAGATGTATATGGACATATTTTAGAGTGTAGATTTCACAGTGAAATCTCTAAAAAGACTTGATATTTATGAATGGAGGGAGTACACGGCTGTGAGGTATGATTGCGTAGCTCACGGTAGCCTTCTTTGCCAATAGATAGCGTTATCATGGCTAGGATTTTGGCCTGTTCCTGAATTTTATGGCACGGTTACCTTTGGTTTTGGTTTAGAGGAATTTTAGGAATTTTATTTTAGAGGATAGGATTCTTATATGATTTTTTCCTTTAGAGCCCTTTGGTTCATAGGAATGGATTCCTATTCCTACATATGATTGGTTTCTATCCTTCACATTTTATAGGAAAATAAAAAAGAGCCTAGACTCAATGGAAAAATTTCTTTGGTGTCAATCAAATGACATCCTATGATAATTCTATCCTATGAACCAAAAGAGGCCTGACCCTTGTTTGAAACCTTTCCACGTGAATAGAGTAGAGAGCAGTAAGATTCTGTACTCCCTAAATTCCCATCCTGTTTATGGATTGCCCCGTCCGGCCTAGTTATTTTCACTTTTCACTCGATTATGGAGAATTATGGTTTAGATAAGCACAAGCTGTAAAGAGCTCTGTATATGCCCCCCCAGAGACGCAACTAGGCCCTTTGCAGCTGGAACTTGCCTGAGCTCGCCCACCACCTTCGGCGAGCGAGAATCTCCGTCTGTTCTTGCTACACATCTATAGATGTTGAATGATTATTGTTGCTGCATATGAGTGATGTTGTTAGTTGCTATTGATTTGGTAGATCTACTCCTAGTTGTGGATGAATGATGCATATCTATAGTTTTTTTGCTAGATGATTTTCTCCTCAGTTTTTGCTACAGATTTGCTGCTGGATAGATGATAATGATTATTGCTGTTGGATATGAATGATGATGTTAGTTGCTTGAGATTTGGTAGATGACTCCTAGTTACTTGCTTGATGGATGGATGAATGGTGCATATTTAGTTTTTTGCTAGATCTCTTGCTTTAGTTGCTAGATGATTTGCTACCGTCAATGAGATGTCATTCTATTCGTATTTGTAGTTGACTCTCTTTTGTAGTGTAGCAAAGGAAACATGAAAACCTTCTTTATTGTACTCCCTCCGTCCGAAAATACTTGTCATTGGAATGGATGTATCTAGATGTATTTTAGGTGTAAGTATATCCATTTTCATCCATTTTGTTGACATGTAATTCCGGACGGAGGGAGTAATATTTAGCAGTCAAAACAATTAAGTGCTAGAAATTCAACACACATTTTTAGTTTAGGGACATTACAGACATTTCAGCACACATTCCACAATCTTAGAAAAGAACTCGATGGCTGATTCTGGAGGAAGTTTTCCAAAATCGGATCCTGGAGAATCAAAGGTGAAAAGAACCGGGCCTTCACTATTGCAGGGATGCTTAGCAGTGTGGCGGGTGCAAGCTTAGTAGTGGTGGTCAAAGCTGCCTGCCACTGCTATCATGGCATCAGTGGCGGGCGCCCACCCGTCACTGATGGCAGTGCTGTAGTGGTGGGCTTGCGTTATCGCCTATTGCCCGCCACAACTATAATAGCTTTTTTTGAGCAAATACAATAGGAGAAAACTCCCTGCTGTAATTTTTTTTTTGCATTAATCTTAGGGGGGGGGGGGGGGGGATGTTACATGGTACTGTACATTATGTGATAGAAAATGGGAAATTGCAGAAAAGTAGTTCATAATGTGTCTACCCATGATTGCATCCCATCCTTTAGGCTAGGCTTAGCTCTTTTGATGATGATGCTGTAATGTTCTTTGAAATAGTCAATGCAATGTGATAACTGATAACTCTCTATCATTGTTATAAGAAAATGATGTTGTTTCTATGCTTCCATATGCTCCAGCATCCTGCTATCAAACTCTCCTTGAATCCCTTGTTATGGTATCTGGTCTTACCTTCTGTAAGCATCTCAATAGTATTCAAATCTGTGTTCCATTCAATTCTTATTTTGCTATCTAGAATTTTTTTGCTGAAATCACATTCAAAGAAGAGGTGTTACAGATATTCATTGGGCTTTTCTTCACATAGCACACATTTTTTGTTATCTATGTGGAAATTCTTCCTGGTCAGCAGGTCTCTGGTGTTAAGTCTGTCTAGCAGAAGGAGCCAAAAAAAGAACTTTTGTTTGGGTAGGCTACATGATCTCCATATCCATTGGAAAGGTTTTGCTGCATCTGGTGGATTACCAATAAGGTGAAGGTATATTCTATTATTGAAATATTTGTTGCCTTCCCACAGAAACTACCAACAGACTTTACTAGAACATGATGCATGCTGTTAATTAGGTCCAACATTGCTTGGCTCTATCGTACAGCAACAGAGGACATAGGGAGGTGAAACATACCATAAAAATCCGTGTTTGCTTGAGTTATGGTGGTGTCAATTTGTTGGAAATATGCCCTAGAGGCAATAATAAATTGGTTATTATTATATTTCCTTGTTCATGATAATTGTTTATTATCCATGCTAGAATTGTATTGATAGGAAACTCAGATACATGTGTGGATACATAGACGACATCATGTCCCTAGTAAGCCTCTAGTTGACTAGCTCGTTGATCAATAGATGGTTACGGTTTCCTGACCATGGACATTGGATGTCATTGATAACGGGATCACATCATTAGGAGAATGATGTGATGGACAAGACCCAATCCTAAGCCTAGCACAAGATCGTGTAGTTCGTTTGCTAAAGCTTTTCTAATGTCAAGTATCATTTCCTTAGACCATGAGATTGTGCAACTCCCGGATACTGTAGGAGTGCTTTGGGTGTGCCAAATGTCACAACATAACTGGGTGGCTATAAAGGTACACTACAGGTATCTCCGAAAGTGTCTGTTGGGTTGGCACGAATCGAGACTGGGATTTGTCACTCCGTGTAAACGGAGAGGTATCTCTGGGCCCACTCGGTAGGACATCATCATAATGTGCACAATGTGATCAAGGAGTTGATCACGGGATGATGTGTTATGGAACGAGTAAAGAGACTTGCCGGTAACGAGATTGAACAAGGTATCGGGATACCGACGATCGAATCTCGGGCAAGTATCGTACCGCTAGACAAAGGGAATTGTATACGGGATTGATTAAGTCCTTGACATCGTGGTTCATCCGATGAGATCATCGTGGAACATGTGGGAGCCAACATGGGTATCCAGATCCCGCTGTTGGTTATTGATCGGAGAGTTATCTCGGTCATGTCTGCATGGTTCCCGAACCCGTAGGGTCTACACACTTAAGGTTCGATGATGCTAGGGTTATAAGGAATAGATATACGTGGTTACCGAATGTTGTTTGGAGTCCCGGATGAGATCCCGGACGTCACGAGGAGTTCCGGAATGGTCCGGAGGTAAAGATTTATATATGGGAAGTCCTGTTTTGGTCACCGGAAAAGTTTCGGGGTTTATCGGTAACGTACCGGGACCACCGGGAGGGTCCCGGGGGTCCACCAAGTGGGGCCACAAGCCCCGGAGGGCTGCATGGGCCAAGTGTGGGAGGGGACCAGCCCCAGGTGGGCTGGTGCGCCCCCCACAAGGGCCCAAGGCGCCTAAGGGGAGGAGGGGGGGGCAAACCCTAAGGGCAGATGGGCCTTAGGGCCCATGCCTGGTGCGCCTCCCTCTCCCCTCCACCTGGCCGCCACCCAGATGGGATCTGGGGGCTGCCGCCACCCCTAGGGAGGGAACCCTAGGTGGGGGCGCAGCCCCTCCCCTCCCCCTATATATACTTGAGGTTTGGGCTGCCCAAGACACACGAGTTCCTCTCCTTCTTGGCGCAGCCCTACCCCTTTCCCTCCTCGTCTCTTGCGGTGCTTGGCGAAGCCCTGCTGGAGTACCACGCTCCTCCACCACCACCACGCCGTCGTGCTGCTGCTGGATGGAGTCTTCCTCAACCTCTCCTTCTCTCCTTGCTGGATCAAGACATGGGAGACGTCACCGGGCTGTACGTGTGTTGAACGCGGAGGTGCCGTCCGTTCGGCACTAGGATCTCCGGTGATTTGGATCACGATGAGTACGACTCCTTCAACCCCGTTCTCTTGAACGCTTCCGCTTAGCGATCTACAAGGGTATGTAGATGCACTCTCCTTCCCTTCGTTGCTGGTCTCTCCATAGATAGATCTTGGTGACACGTAAGAAAATTTTGAATTTCTGCTACGTTCCCCAACACAATTGTATAGTTAACATCTTTGGCAAATGAATATAGTTGAGGGAATATGTTCTGCAGAGTGTCATCATTCCATCTATCATGCCATAATTTCACAGTGTTTCCAACTGATGGTTTTCATGCTGTCATGCTTTTGAAACCATCTAACAAGGAGCAACAATCTCTCCACCAAACAGATCCAACTTTGGTGGGATAGTTTGGTACAGTTCCATCATTATAGTATGTGTCCCATATCAATTCCACCCATGGGATATCATGTTTGTTGAAAAATTTGTATAGGAATTTTGTCAGTAGAGCCCTATTATGCATTCTTTGCCAAGACCACCTGCTTTCTTTGGTAAACATACTATTTCCCATTTGAATAGGCAGCTACCTTGTTTGTTAATCTTATTGCCATACCATAGGAAGCCTCCACCATATTTTTCAAAGTGGTCCAGTATGGTAAATGGTACTCTGATGCAACACATGGCATATATTGGGAGAGCAGATACCACTGCTTTCCAATGTGTTAATCTTCCAGAATATGTCATAAGATTAGCAATTCAAGATAGCCTTTTGTCCAGTCTAGATACCATTGACATAAGGTCATCTACCTTAGGCCTTGTAGATCCCATTGGGAGGCCTAGGTATGTGAATGTCATACTTTCCTTTTTACATCCTAGAATATTGGCCAGTTCCAGTGCTCTTTCTTCAATAATGTTGATTGGTACTAGAGAGGATTTGCTATAGTTGACCTTTAGTCCAGTAAATTCTGTGAATATTTTCAAAATATTGATTATCTTGGTTAACTGCATAGGATCAGCTGGCAATATGATGAGAGTGTCATCAACATACTGTATGATGGGATATCTCCTGTTATTTGTGTTCTGTACTGGAAGTGATAGTTCTCCATATTGCCATGCTTCATTTTCTATTTTTTGCAGCAGTTCAGCTACCATTACATACAGTAGTGGAGAAAAAGGATCTCCCTGTCTCACTCCTCTTTTACACTTGATGCTCTTACCAGGTACTCCATTCATGATAACAGATGCAGAGTTTGTAGATATGATCTTTTTAACCCATCTAATCCATTTAGGGGTGAAACCCAGGTGTTCCATCATATAGTATGTAACATTGTGATCCACCTTGTCAAATGCTTTTTCAAAGTCTATCTTGAAAATGACAATAGGGTTTTTTGATTTATGACACATGTATATGTATTCAAAACTCAATGCCAAACAGTCCTGGATGTTTCTAGTTTTGATGAAGCCATATTGGTTCTTGTTGATCCTGTTCACCACCTCTTTTTGTCTCTGCTGGCAAGAAGTTTGGTAGTGATTTTGATGGGCATGCTGACTAGAGAAATGGGCCTGTAATCATTAGGGGATTCATGATTGTCCCTTTTTGGTATCAATGTTATGAATGCAGAGTTTAAAGGTTCCAAAAAGATTCTCTCATTGAAGAAACCATCAATGAATTTGTATATATATATATATTCTTTAATAATGTGCCAGCATCTTTTCATGAATAGACCATTGAAACCAGCAGGCCCTGGTGATTTGTCATTTGACATAGATTTGATGATATCATTAATTTCTTCTGTTGAGAAATTTCTGTCTAGAGTCTCATCAATTTGTTCCAGTGCTAGGTAGTCTATGTCAAAGTGTTTGCTAGTGATCTCAGTCATACAAATCCTTTCTTTAAAAGACTGCCATAAAATAGCTGCCTTTTGATCATGATCATGTACATCCATGTTGTTAGTGTTCTTTAGGAATGATATATAATTATGTCTGAACACCTGAGTAGCAATAGCACAGAATAATTTTGTGTTTTCATCTCCTAATTTGGCCCACCTGATGTTTGCTCTAATCCTCCAGTATTTCCTTTTTGCTTCCAACAAATTATTCGTATGTTTGGTGAGAGCCTTTCTAAAATTTCTCTCAATTCTTGTCAAAGATCTCTGGTCTTCTATACCATCCAACACTTTGACAAAGTAGCAACAGTTTTTTATGGTTTTATTTAATTGAGAGAAATTTTTGCTCCATGCTTTATGTCATTTTCTTTAAATTTAGCCACCAGGGTTTTTGCAGTCTCTTCAAAAAAGTGCTATTATGCCAGCTCCTTTCCACAGTCTCAATAAAGCCCTCAAAATCAGTCCAAAATTCCTCAAACCTGAAAGTTTTACTTTTGGGAATATTGCTGTCAATTTGTACCTTAATAGTTACATGGTCTGATGAAATTTTTGCCACAGGGAAAGCCATGGTGTTGGGATGATCATTAGTCCAGTCTGAGCTAGTGAAAATCCAATCAAGTTTTTCAAGAAGTGGACAATCCTGCATATTACTCCAAGTAAATGACCTACATTTGAGAGGTATTTCCATCAAGTCAAGGTTGATGATAATATTATTGAATAGCATCATAGTGTTGTGGTCACCTCCACTTCTGTTTCTATTTTCCGGTCCTTTAATGAAATTAAAATCACCAAGAAACATCCAATATTTGCTAGCTGCCATATTAAGACCTGTCAGCCAATTGGTGAACTCTTGTTTTCCTTCCTCCGAATTTGGGCTATAGATGTTTGTGAGATACTAGGTGGTGTTATCCATGGTGGATGTGAACTCAATGGTGATTTGGAAATAATCCTTTGAAATCAGTCTTCCTGTGAAATGGTTACTGTTCCATATAGTAATTACTCCACCTGAAGGACTATGGATATATTGGTTGAACCTCTTGGGACAGAAATTTCTAATGTATGCCACATCAAAAGTTTCTCGTTTGGTCTCCCGAAGTGCAATAATACTACATGAACTTTCATCGATTTTCAGTCTTAGATCACCCCATCTTTTTTTGGAATTTATGCCTCCAACATTCCAACATAGTATATTCCAATTCCTATTCATGTGGAAATGTTGTGGGTAGCTTTGATATCATACCAGGTCTAGCATGGCATGAATGAGAACATACGATCACAAGTATGAATAGTGGTTTTCTGCTGGCAGTGTTATGATCATTAGTGTACCAGATAACAGAGACTGTAATGGAATGATGATCAGTTGCAATATAACAGTAGAAAAGCTTGCTGAGATAGCTGAGAAAGTTGTACCAAGAGTGCCATAGGTACCAATTATTACAGACCAAATATAGTAGTGATGCACGCAGGCATCTCAGGAACAGATAACTAGAAACAAAGTACTTATAGGTGATAACTGGAAAGCAAAAGATAGTTCCATCTAGTGCCCAACTCAGACATGAGAATTTAATCATCAGAACTATCATAGTTGAGGACATTGCTGGCCACATCCTTATGTGCCATCTTGCAAGGTCCAGTTCCAATAGCTTGTAGGGTGTTTATTGGCAGTTCTAGTGGAGGTGGGGCCTGCTTGTCAATCACAATAGCATCAAATTGGGCCCCCAGGTTGATAGCTACATCCTTCTTGCTGTTATTGGGACAGTTGTTGCTTTCTGGCTTGTCATCTTGGCGAAAGTTTGCTCTTCTTCTTCTTCTTCTTCTTCTTCTTCTTCTTCTCCTTCTCCTTCTCCTTCTCCTTCTCCTTCTCCGTCTCCTTCTCCTTCTCCGTCTCCTTCTCCTTCTGCCTCTCCCTCTCCCTCTCCTTCTCCTTCTCCTTCTCCTTCTCCTTCTCCGTCTCCTTCTCCTTCTGCCTCTCCCTCTCCCTCTCCCTCTCCTTCTCCTTCTCCTTCTCCTTCTCCTTCTCCTTCTCCTTCTCCTTCCTCTTCCTCTTCCTCTCCCTCTCCCTCTCCCTCTTCCTCTTCCTCTTCCTCTTCCTCTTCCTCTTCTTCTTCTTCTTCTTCCTCCTCCTCCTCCTCCTCCTCGTCTTCTTCTTCTTCTTCTGCTTCTTCTTCTTCTTCTTCTTCTTCTTCTTCTTCTTCTTCTTCTTCTTCTTCTCCTTCTCCTTCTCCTTCTCCTTCTCCTTCTCCTTCTCCTTCTCCTTCTCCTTCTCCTTCTCCTTCTCCTTCTCCTGCTCCTTCTCCTTCTCCTTCTCCTTCTCCTTCTCCTCCTCCTTCTCCTTCTCCCGCTCCTCCTCCTCCTCCTCCCGCTCCTCCTCCTCCTCCTCCTCCTCCTCCTCCTCCTCCTCCTCTTTCCTTCTCCTCCTCTCCCTTTCCTTCCCCCTCTCCTACTCCTACTAGGAAAAGGAGGAGTCCTACTCCCCCTCTTGGCGCGCCTCTCCCTGGCCGTCCACCTTCTCCCCTTGCTCCTTTATATACGGGGACAGGGGGATCCCCATAGACACAACAATTGATCATTGATCTCTTAGCCGTGTGCGGTGCCCCCCACCATAATCCACCTCGATCATATCGTAGCGGTGCTTAGGCGAAGCCCTGCATCGGTAGCATCATCATCACTGTCACCACGCCGCCGTGCTGACGAAACTCTCCTGTGAAGCTTTGCTGGATTGGAGCTCACGGGACGTCATCGAGTTGAACGTGTGCAGAACTCGGAGGTGCCGTGCGTTCGGTACTTGGATTGGTCGGATCATGAAGACGTACGACTACATCAACCGCGTTGTGCTAACACTTCCGCATTCGGTCTATGAGGGTACATGGACACACTCTCCCCTCTCGTTGCTATGCATCACCATGATCCTGTGTGTGCGTAGGAATTTTTTTGAAATTACTACATTCCCCAATAGTGGCATCCGAGCCAGGTTATTGCGTAGATGTTATATGCACGAGTAGAACACAAGTGAGTTGTGGGCGATACAAGTCATACTGCTTACCAGCATGTCATACTTTGGTTCGGCGGTATTGTTGGATGAAGGGGCCCGGACCGACATTACTCGTACGCTTACGCGAGACTGGTTCTACCGACGTGCTTTGCACACATGTGGCTGGCGGGTGTCAGTTTCTCCAACTTTAGTTGAACCAAGTGTGGCTACGCCCGGTCCCTGCGAAGGTTAAAACATCACTAACTTGACGAACTATCGTTGTGGTTTTGATGCGTAGTTAAGAACGGTTCTTGCTCAGCCCGTAGCAGCCACGTAAAACTTGCAACAACAAAGTAGAGGACGTATAACTTGTTTTTGCAGGGCATGTTGTGATGTGATATGGTCAAGACATGATGCTATATATATTGTATGAGATGATCATGTTTTGTAACAGAGTTATCGGCAACTGGCAGGAGCCATATGGTTGTCACTTTATTGTATGCAATACAATCGCCCTGTAATTGCTTTACTTTATCACTAAGCGGTAGCGATAGTCGTAGAAGCAATAGTTGGCGAGACGACAACGATGCTACGATGGAGATCAAGGTGTCGCACCGGTGACGATGGTGATCATGACGGTGCTTTGGAGATGGAGATCAAAGGCACACGATGATGATGGCCATATCATATCACTTATATTGATTGAATGTGATGTTTATCCTTTATGCATCTTATTCTGCTTTGTTTGACGGTAGCATTATAAGATGATCTCTCACTAAATTTCAAGGTAAAAGTGTTCTCCCTGAGTATGCACCGTTGCCAAAGTTCGTCGTGCCGAGACACCACGTGATGATCGGGTGTGATAAGCTCAACGTTCATCTACAACGGGTGTAAGACAGTTTTACACACGCAGAATACTCGGGTTAAACTTGACGAGCCTAGCATATGCAGATAGGGCCTCGGAACACTGAGACCGAAAGGTCGAGCATGAATCATATAGTAGATATGATCAACATAGTGATGTTCACCATTGAAAACTACTCCATTTCACGTGATGATCGGTTATGGTTTAGTTGATATGGATCACGTGATCACTTAGATGATTAGAGGGATGTCTATCTAAGTGGGAGTTCTTAAGTAATATGATTAATTGAACTTAAATTTATCATGAACTTAGTACCTGATAGTATTTTGCTTGTCTATGTTATTGTAGATAGATGGCCCGTGCTGTTGTTCCGTTGAATTTTAATGCGTTCCTTGAGAAAGCAAAGTTGAAAGATGATGGTAGCAATTACACATACTGGGTCCGTAACTTGAGGATTATCCTCATTACTGCACAGAAGAATTACGTCCTGGAAGCACCGCTAGGTGTACCACCCGCGCCGGCAACTGCAGACATTGTGAATGCCTGGCAGTCGCGTGTTGATGACTACTCGATAGTTCAATATGCCATGCTTTACGGCTTAGAACCGAGACTTCAATGACGTTTTGAACGTCATAGAGCATATGAGATGTTCCAGGAGTTGAAGTTAATATTTCAAGAAAATGCCCGGATTGAGAGATATGAAGTCTCCAATAAGTTCTATAGCTGCAAGATGGAGGAGAATAGTTCTGTCAGTGAACATATACTCAAAATGTCTGGGTATCATAATCACTTGACTCAACTGGGAGTTAATCTTCCTGTTGATAGTGTCATTGACAGAGTTCTTCAATCACTGCCACCAAGCTACAAAAGCTTCGTGATGAACTATAATATGCAAGGGATGAATAAGACAATTCCCGAGCTCTTCCCAATGCTAAAGGCAGCGGAGGTAGAAATCAAGAAGGAGCATCAAGTGTTGATGGTCAACAAGACCACTAGTTTCAAGAAAAAGGGTAAAGGGAAGAAGAAAGGGAACTTCAAGAAGAACGGCAAACAAGTTGCTGATCAAGAGAAGAAACCCAAGTCTGGACCTAGGCCTGAGACTGAGTGCTTATACTGCAAACAGACTGGTCACTGGAAGCGGAACTGCCCCAAGTATTTGGCGGATAAGAAGGATGGCAAGATGAACAAAGGTATATGTGATATACATGTTATTGATGTGTACCTTACCAGAGCTTGCAGTATCACCTGGGTATTTGATACTGGTTATGTTGCTAATATTTGCAACTCGGAACAGGGACTACGGATTAAGCGAAGACTGGCTAAGGATGAGGTGACGATGCGCGTGGGAAATGGTTCCAAAGTCGATGTGATCGCGGTCGACATGCTACCTCTACATCTACCTTCGGGATTAGTTTTAGACCTGAATAATTATTATTTGGTGCCAGCGTTGAGCATGAACATTATATCTGGATCTTATTTGATGCGAGACGGTTATTCATTTAAATCTGAGAATAATGGTTGTTCTATTTATATGAGTAATATCTTTTATGGTCATGCACCCTTGAAGAGTGGTCTATTTGTGTTAAATCTCGATAGTAGTGACACACATATTCATAATGTTGAAGCCAAAAGATGCAGAGGTGATAATGATAGTGCAACTTATTTGTGGCACTGCTGTTTGGGTCATATTGGTGTAAAGCGCATGAAGAAACTCCATACTGATGGAATTTTGGAATCACTTGATTATGAATCACTTGGTGCTTGCGAACCATGCCTCATGGGCAAGATGACTAAAACACCGTTCTCTGGAACAATGGAGCGAGCAACAGATTTGTTGGAAATCATACATACTGATGTATGTGGTCCAATGAATATTGAGGCTCGCAACGGGTATCGTTATTTTCTCGCCTTCACAGATGATTTGAGCAGATATGGGTATATCTACTTAATGAAACATAAGTCTGAAACATTTGAAAAGTTCAAAGAATTTCAGAGTGAAGTGGAAAATCATCGTAACAAGAAAATAAAGTTTCTACGATCTGATCGTGGAGGATAATATTTGAGTTACGAGTTTGGTCTACATTTGAAACAATGCAGAATAGTTTCGCAACTCATGCCACCCAGAACACCACAGCGTAATGGTGTGTCTGAATGTCGTAATCGTACTTTACTAGATATGGTGCGATCTATGATGTCTCTTACTGATTTACCGCTATCGTTTTGGGGTTATGCTTTAGAGACGGATGCATTCACGTTAAATAGGGCACCATCAAAATCCGTTGAGACGACGCCTTATGAACTATGGTTTGGCAAGAAACCAAAGTTGTCGTTTCTTAAAGTTTTGGGCTGCGATGCTTATGTGAAAAAGCTTCAACCTGATAAGCTCGAACCCAAATCGGAGAAATGTGTCTCCATAGGATACCCAAAGGAAACTGTTGGGTACACCTTCTATCATAGATCTGAAGGCAAGACTTTTATTGCTAAGAATGGATCCTTTCTAGAGAAGGAGTTTCTCTCGAAAGAAGTGAGTGGGAGGAAAGTAGAACTTGATGAGGTAACTGTACATGCTCCCTTATTGGAAAGTAGTTCATCACAGAAACCGATTCTTGTGACACCTACACCAATTAGTGAGGAAGCTAATGATGACGATCATGAAACTTCAGATCAAGTTACTACCGAACCTCGTAGGTCAACCAGAGTAAGATCCGCACCAGAGTGGTACGGTAATCCTGTTCTGGAGGTCATGTTGCTAGACCATGACGAACCTACGAACTATGAGGAAGCGATGATGAGCCCAGATTCCGCAAAATGGCTTGAGGCCATGAAATCTGAGATGTGATCCATGTATGAGAACAAAGTGTGGACTTTGGTTGACTTGCCCGATGATCGGCAAGCCATCGAGAATAAATGGATCTTCAAGAAGAAGACACACGCTGATGGTAATGTTACTGTCTACAAAGCTCGACTTGTTGCGAAAGGTTTTTGACAAGTTCAAGGAGTTGACTATGCTGAGACCTTCTCACCCGCAGCGATGCTTAAGTCCGTCCGAATCATGTTAGCTATTGCCGCATTTTATGATTATGAAATTTGGCAAATGGATGTAAAGACTGCATTCCTGAATGGATTTCTGGAAGAAGAGTTGTATATGATGCAACCTGAAGGTTTTATCGATCCAAAAGGTACTAACAAAGTATGCAACCTCCAGCGATCCATTTATGGACTTGTGCAAGCTTCTCGGAGTTGGAATAAACGCTTTGATAGTGTGATCAAGCATATGGTTTTATACAGACTTTTGGAGAAGCCTATATTTACAAGAAAGTGAGTGGGAGCTCTGTAGCATTTCTAATATTATACGTGGATGACATATTTTTGATTGGAAATGATATATAATTTCTGGATAGCATAAAAGGATACTTGAATAAGAGTTTTTGAATGAAGGACCTCGGTGAAACTGCTTACATATTGGGCATCAAGATCTATAGAGATAGATCAAGACGCTTAATTGGACTTTCACAAAGCACATACCTTGACAAAGTTTTGAAGAAGTTTAAAATGGATCAGGCAAATAAAGGGTTCTTGCCTGTATTACAATGTGTGAAGTTGAGTAAGACTCAATGCCCGACCACTGCAGAAGATAGAGAGAAAATGAAAGATGTTCCCTATGCTTCAGCCATAGGCTCTATCATGTATGCAATGCTGTGTACCAGACCTGATGTGTGCCTTGCTATTAATTAGCTGGGAGGTACCAAAGTAATCCAGGAGTGGATCACTGGACAGCGGTCAAGAACATCCTGAAGTACCTGAAAAGGACTAAGGATATGTTTCTTGTTTATGGAGGTGACAAAGAGCTCATCGTAAATGGTTACGTTGATGCAAGCTTTGACACTGATCCGGACGATTCTAAATCGCAAACCGGATACGTGTTTATATTGAACGATGGAGCTGTCAGTTGGAGCAGTTCTAAACAGAGCATTGTGGCGGGATATACATGTGAAGCGGAGTACATTGCTGCTTCGGAAGCAACAAATGAAGGAGTCTGGATGAAGGAGTTCATGTCCGATCTAGGTGTCATACCTAGTGCATCGGGTCCAATGAAAATCTTTTGTGACAATACTGGTGCAATTGCCTTGGCAAAGGAATCCAGATTTCACAAGAGAACCAAGCACATCAAGAGATGCTTCAACTCCATCCGGGATCAAGTCCAGGTGGGAGACATAGAGATTTGCAAGATACATACGGATCTGAATGTTGCAGACCCGTTGACTAAGCCTCTTCCACGAGCAAAACATGATCAGCACCAAGGCTCCATGGGTGTTAGAATCATTACTATGTAATCTAGATTATTGACTCTAGTGCAAGTGGGAGACTAAAGGAAATATGCCCTAGAGGCAACAATAAAGTTATTATTTATTTCCTTATATCATGATAAATGTTTATTATTCATGCTAGAATTGTATTAACCGGAAACATGATACATGTGTGAATACATAGACAAACAGAGTGTCACTAGTATGCCTCTACTTGACTAGCTCGTTGATCAAAGATGGTTATGTTTCCTAGCCATAGACATGAGTTGTCATTTGATTAACAGGATCACATCATTAGAAGAATGATGTGATTGACTTGACCCATTCCGTTAGCTTAGCACTTGATCGTTTAGTATGTTGCTATTGCTTTCTTCATGACTTATACATGTTCCTATGACTATGAGATTATGCAACTCCCGTTTACCGGAGGAAAACTTTGTGTGCTACCAAACGTCAGAACGTAACTGGGTGATTATAAAGGTGCTCTACAGGTGTCTCCGAAGGTACTTGTTGAGTTGGCATATTTCGAGATTAGGATTTGTCACCCCGATTGTCGGAGAGGTATCTCTGGGCCCACTCAGTAATGCACATCACTATAAGCCTTGCAAGCATTGTAACTAATGAGTTAGTTGCGAGATGATGTATTACGGAACGAGTAAAGAGACTTGCCGGTAACGAGATTGAACTAGGTATTGAGATACCGACGATCGAATCTCGGGCAAGTAACATACCGATGACAAAGGGAACAATGTATGTTGTTATGTGGTTTGACCGATAAAGTGTTGGGTAACGTAGCATAAACTCAAAATTTTCCTACGTGTCACCAAGATCCATCTATGGAGTCATCTAGCAAAGAGGGAGGAGTGTATCTACATACCCTTGTAGATCGCACGCGGAAGCGTTCAAGAGAACGGGGTTGATGGAGTCGTACTCGTCGTGATCCAAATCACCGATGATCCTAGCGCCGAACGGACGGCACCTCCGCGTTCAACACACGTACGGAGAAGCGACATCTCCTCCTTCTTGATCCAGCAAGGGGGGAGGAGAGGTTGATGGAAGATGGCTTCAGCAGCAGCACGACGGCGTGGTGGTGGTGAAGCTGCAGTACTCCGGCAGGGCTTCGCTAAGCACTATGGAGGAGGAGGAGGTGTTGGAGAGGGAGAGGGAGGCACCAAAGGCCAAGGTATGAAGTCCTCCATCTCCCCCACTATATATAGGGGGGCCTAGGGGGGCGCCGGCCCTAGGAGATCCAATCTCCTAGGGGGGCGGCGGCCAAGGGAGGAATCCCTCCTCCCCAAGGCACCTAGGAGGTGCCTTCCCCTCTTAGGACTCTTCCTTAGGGTTTCCCCACCCTTAGGCGCATGGTCCCTAGGGGGAAGTGGTGCCCCAGCCCACTTTGGGCTGGATCCCTTCCCACTTCAGCCCATGGGGCCCTCCGGGATAGGTGGCCCCACCCGGTGGACCCCCGGGACCCTTCCGGTGATCCCGGTACAATACCGGTGACCCCGAAACTTGTCCCGATGGCCGAAACAACACTTCCTATATATAATTCTTTACCTCCGGACCATTCCGGAACTCCTCATGACGTCCGGGATCTCATCCGGGACTCCGAACAACATTCGGGTTACTGCATATACATATCCCGGAGATTTTTCAATAAAGCGAGGTAATGATTTGCACTGATGATAGATAATCCAACGAGAATATAGTGCAATCGTTCATGACTTCTGACAATAATTCCACCTGCAAAATAAATGCCTCAAGAGAATACAGTGCAGCAGGCGGGGTTATTAATATTACATCTCATATCAAAAGTTTTACATCGGAGCACATCAAGTGGCATAGTTTTAGCAGCATATAACACACAAACCTCAAACCAGGGCAAATAAACATGGAGAGCAAAACCAACAAAGTAAATCTATCGAAACTCTCGATGTAATTCTCCCCCTTTTTTTCAACTAGTGTAAAAAAGGTGATGAAAAATATGAGTGCGAAAAGAGGTGAGTCTGATTTTCTCTAAGGCATCACCCAAAGAACTTCCTGAAGAAGTTTCTGATTCAGAGGTGGCTAGAATATCTTAAACGTCATCATGAGCAACAAATCCTTCAATACTGGCTTTGGGCTAAGATGTCGAAGGCACATTGGGATCATCCTGTTGAGTCTGGCGAGACAAAGTATTTCCTTCAGTGGGTTTCTTAGTGGGCGATGTTGCTTCTGACTCATCGAGCAATTTGCGCAGCTGAATCTGGAGTAAATTGGTTGTTGGTTCATGAGCTGGCAGAGGCAGCGTAATCCGATCTTGGTAATCTTCAGCTGAAAACCCTTGATCAATATACTCATAGAGTTCTTTGACATGAGAGTTGCTCAATTGCTTCTTGGAGAAGAACTTCCGAAGCAATTTCTAGAGACGCTTCTTATTTTCAGCTGTGATCATGTGCAAAACTTTTGTTCGGTTGTTGATGGCATTGAGTTCAGCAGCGAGATGCTCTTTCTCTTGCTGATCTTCAACCATATGCTTCAGTAGTAGCTGTTGAGTATGCATGCTCACTTCAATATGTGAAGGAGGTTGAGTGTTCGGTTGACGATCACACTTAGGGAGCTTTGGTCCATTAAAGGTGTTATGATAATCAGGAGGGCTTGACACTGGTGTTTTCCCCGAGAAAAATCTTCCATTACCTTTAGAGTATCACACATAGGTGGAATGAAGCTCTTGTGCCGACTTTTGCTAGATATTCGGTCTTCATTGCATAGTCAACCATTTTCTGAATCCAAGGCACATATACCTTGATTGTTTTCGAGCACTGAGCTGAATCCATCAGTATGAGTAGGAACATATCTTCGACATCAAAGATAAATCCTTGAGAGATAGCATGGATGGTGTTCCAAAGAACATCAGAAATAGCGTTGTTTGTATTCATCCCAGCCAGCGGACAGAGGGTGTAAGTGAGAATATGATATAAAGTTTGATTGTCAAATGTCAAATGCTCAGGTAGGGGAGGACCATTGTAGTCTTGAATTTTATCTTCACCCATTGTGCATCGGAAATTTTCATTAGAGATCACATCAACGTTATGAACTCGAATCTCAGTCTTGCCATGTTCGAACTGAGGGAAATGAAAATGAGATACAAAGTCCATTGCAGAGCATTTTATTCTCTTTCCTTCAGCCATCCATTCCCTGATCCACTTTGTGCTGTCAGATTCATCACCGGAGATATATAGTGTGGCATAAAATTGAAGAATAATCTCCCTGTTCTATGGATGCTGATATGCAAAGACATGCATGAGGCCACAGTCTTCAATGTCTTGCAATACTTGGTTGAAACAGCCGATATTCTTCATCGCAGCAATATCTGGGAACTCATGAGGGAAAATCTTGAGGCTGTCATAAAGAATCCTCGAATAGTATGTTGCCTGTTCCTGAGTCCAGAACCGAGGAGATTCAGAAGTATGGGGCTTGTTGTATGGACTCTCTTGAAAGAAATTCGGATGAGTGTTCCGATTGAAAAGAGGCCCTTTTGTGCCAAAGTCGATGGAAAACAATGGCAGTCACTTACGAGGATAAGGGTAGTTCAGTTCATCTTCAACGAAAAATCACTTCATTACCATAGATAACTGAGTTTGAGTGATGAGCAGAGGCTGATTTTGCTGCAGAAGGATTGCCATCTGAGGTTCTTTGTGCATTATTGAGTGAGATTCGCAGAGGAGAGGGATCTGACACTTTTGCAGTTGAAACTGTAGTTGGGTCAAGCACTGGCGACAAAATATGTTGTTCTTCACGAGCTGTTTGAGGGGCATAGGGAGGAACCGAATCATTTGGTACGACATGGGCTAGAGAAGCTTGGCGTTCAGAATGAGGAATTTCACCTTCTTCTGGCACTTCGTGCTGAGAAGGATTTTCTGCATGAGTTGGGGAGGCCACGGACACTGTTTCAGTTGGCCTTGGCGACGTAGATGCATCTGCAGCTGGTTCAAGAGTCGGCGAGGGAATTGCTCATTCCGGAGACTTTTCTTTCTGTGTCTTAGTAGCTGGTGCAGGAGGAGGAACATTTTTTTTCGCTTCTTCTTCTTCTTCTTGGGCTTGATGATCGAGGCAAATTTTGCGAACGATTTGATCCAAATCTGAGTGAAATCCCAATCTTCTGTGCCGAAGGATATTTAACACCTTATTGACATCCATATAAGATTCTTCAAGTTGCTTGATGACAAATTGGGATTTTGCATCTTTCATGAGGTTGTCGAGCTCCTTGAGTTGGGCAGTGAGGTCACTGATCTCAACAGAATCATTTCTCATATCGTTGATCAGATCGGCAGCTTGAGAAATTACTTCAGGAGGAATGGGCAAAGAGGTTACTTCTCCAGAAAACAGGTTCTCCACAAATCTGTCAAGCTGTTCCATGATGAACACTTGATTGAAATAGTGCCGTGCATCAGAGTCATCTTGAGGCTGTGCAGCAGGAGCATCTTGTGCTACATTTTGTTCGGTCGAAGGCATAGAAGCCAATGGTTGTGTCAGTTTGGGAGCAAACTGCA
The DNA here is from genome assembly GCF_056163025.1 of Triticum urartu. Lineage (NCBI taxonomy): Eukaryota > Viridiplantae > Streptophyta > Magnoliopsida > Poales > Poaceae > Triticum > Triticum urartu. The sequence goes on along the minus strand of NC_141873.1, from coordinate 95,065,080 downwards.
CAACCTTTTCCTTCACAACATCAACACTTGGAACATTTTGCTTGGTGATATGTCTCCAACGTATCTATAATTTTTGATTGTTCCTTGCTGTTATATTATCATTATTGGATATTTTACAATCATTTTACAATCATTTTATAGCAACTTTATATCATTTTTTGGGACTAACCTATTGACATAGTGCCCAGTGCCAGTTGCTATTTTTTTGCTTGTTTTTAGTTCACAGAAAATGAATACCAAATATAGTCCAAACACAGTGAAACTTTTTGGAGAATTTTTCTAGGCCAAAAGACAGAGGATGGGCTAAAAAAGCACCAGAGGGGTGCCCTGAGGGGGGCACAACCCACCAGGGCGCGCCCTGGTGGGTTGTGCCCACCTCGTGGCCTCCTGCACCGCCTCTTTGCTCTATAAATACCCCAATATTCTAGAAACCATAGGGGTGTTGACGAAAATCAATTCTAGCCGCCGCAAGTTCCAGAACAACCAGATCCAATCTAGACACCATCACAGAGGGGGTCATCATCTTCAATGGTGCCTCTCCGATGATGCGTGATTAGTTCATTGTAGACCTACGGGCCTGTAGTTAGTAGCTAGATGTCTTCCTCTCTCTCTTTTGATTCTCAAAACAATGGTTTCTTGGAGATCTATTTGATGTAAGTCTTTTTGTGGCGTGTTTGTTGGGATCTGATGAACTTTGAGTTTATGATTAGATCTATGTTTTTATCCATGAAAGTTATTTGATTCTTTTGATCTCTTATATGCATGATTACTTATAGCCTCGTATTTCTTCTTCGAATCTTTGGTTTAGTTAGGCCGACTAGATTTATTTTTCTTGCCATGGGAAGAGGTGCTCTATGATGGGTTCGATCTTACGGTGCTTGATCCTAGTGACAGAAGGGGAAATGACACGTATGTATCGTTGCCATTAAGGATAACAAGATGGGATCTAATTCCTACATGAATAGATCTTGTCTACATCATGTCATCGTTCTTATTGCATTACTCCGTTTCTCCATGAACTTAATACACTAGATGCATGCTGGATAGCGGTCGATGTGTGGAGTAATAATAGTAGACGCACGCAGGAGTCGGTCTACTAATCTTGGACGTGATGCCTATATAATGATCATTGCCTGGATATTGTCATAATTATTTGAAGTTCTATCAATTGCCCAACAGTAATTTGTTTACCCACCGTATGTTATTTTCCTGAGAGAAGCCACTAGTGAAATCTACGGCCCCCGGGTCTCTTCTTTATCATATTTTCTTTCGAGATCTATTTTTATTTGCTTTTATTTTCATATCTATATTTCCAAAAACCCAAAATACCTTGCTGCACTTTATTTTATTTTGTATTTATTCGATATCTATTTATCCAATATATCATATTCTTATCCCGTCAACTCGACAATTTCTGGCACCGTTACCCGGAAGGGATTGACAACCCCTTTACACGTCGGGTTGCAAGTATTTATTCTTTGTGTGCAGGTACCTTTTACGTAGTGTTGCGTGATTCTCCTACTGGTTCGATAACCTTGGTCTCATCACTGAGGGAAATACCTACCGTCGCTATGCTGTATCATCCCTTCCTCTTTGGGGAAATACCGACATAGTTTAAGCCGCATCAAAAGGAATTTTTGGCGCCATTGCCGGAGAGACATCATCAACATCTACGAGGTTCCTAATCACAAATCTCATCTCCTTGCAATTTACATTATTTTCCATTTTCCTCTCATTTTCATCTCCCCCACTTCACAAAAATTTGCCATTTTATTCACCCTCTTTTTTCGTTCGCCGTTTTCTCATCAGATCTATTTTTGTGTGCACTTTCGTTTATCACTTTTTGCCGTTATGGATAGTTCTTCTCCTATTGCGTGCACCCCCGAGAACGAGGTTCTTAACTTTAAGCAAAGGGGAGGGGATGACTTAAAGGATGCTTGGTGTAGGATTTGTAATGCTCATAATAGATCTATCCGTAAGCAATCCACTGTTGTTCTTCTTCGCTGTTTTTATGTGGGCATCACCACTTGGTATAGATTTGTTCTTGATACGATTACCAATGGAAATTTCTTGTTGTGCCCCTCTCTTGATGCCTTTAATTCTATGGGAAATTTAGTGGGATCACCACCTCTTATGGTTAATGAAACAACTTTGACTCTCGAGCATGTTATGGAAAGGCTAGATGCTATTGAAAAGAAAATGCTTACTGAAGAACATCTTGAGAACTTGGATAAAAAGATGCATAATTTTGCTCATAAAATTGGATCAAAAGCCGGACAGATTTTTAAGTTGTTAAAGGAAAAGGGAACCGTAATTCACGAAAGAATTGAAGAAAGCCCTTCTCGGATCGATAAGTTGGAAGAATTTTTTAGCAATTTAAGCTTGGCATTTGCATACACTAAAACTATTGAAAAAACTCCCGTTAAAATTAGCAAGATTACTCAAATCACTAAGAACAATGGTGCAACTTCTAGTAATAATAATAAAGAAGATCTTAAGATGATTAGTATTGACCCCGATTCTATTGAAGTGATAAGAAATTCTACTTGCAAGAATGGATTTTTCAATCTCGTTCCTAGAAATATTGTTATTGAAAATTTGTATGCTAAATCCTTGAAGAATTCCAAGCGTTTGATTGAAGAGTTGGAAACCAAAGATGAAAATACTCAGATCTTTGCATTATGACTAGCTAGGGGCCTAAAACGATAGCGCTTGTTGGGAGGCAACCCAATGAATAAAATAAATTTTTGCCTTTTTCTTTCTGTTCTTGAGTGTTTGCAAAATTATGCTACTGTTATGATTGTGTTTTTATGTTTTAATTAGTGTTTGTGCCAAGCAAAGCCTTTGGGATCATGTTGGGTGATTGTTAAATTTGATCTTGCTGAAAAACTAAAACTTTTGTGCCCAGGAATATAATTCTCATTTTTAACAGAAGCACGAGAAAATACTGATTATTTTTGCATATGATTAATATAAAAATTGCCCACGTTGTCCTAATTTTTCAGATTTTTTTGGAGTTACAGAAGTATTAGATGTATGCCTTGGCCTTGCCAGAGTCGGAATCCTCATCAGATTCTTCTTCTTCTTTGGAACCTAACGATTCTTCATCGAATTGATTTCCTTGCTGATGTATGCCTTGGCCTTGCGAGAGGTATTCTTGCGGTTGGAGGAGGACTTGGAAGTATTTCTTGACGAAGATCTTGACGAAAATTTTGACGTGGAGTTGTCCTTCTTATTGAATAATTTCTTTGTCTTCTTCTCATCATCGGAGTCGTAGTTCTTACTCTTGATTTTGCCTCGATGGTTGCCCGAATCATATCTCCCACTAGCATTAATTTCAGCTTCCTAGAGAGGGCAGTACGAAATGAAGTGTCCAGGCTTTTTGCACTTGAAACAGGTGTATTCTCCAGCAGGTTTTGATGAAGATTTTGAACCCCCAGAGTTGGTAGAACTTCTTTTCTGGAACTGGTTCTTCTTGTGAAAGCATTGGAATCTTTTTGTGATCAGTGCGAGATCTTTGCTGAGTCTTTCCGGATCACCAGAATCTTCTTCGGCATTTCCATCAGAGGAGGAACCATCCACTGCCTTGAGAGCATGATTCTTGCGTAAGCTTGAGCCATACAGATCTCTTTTCTCTTCTTTCTGTTTCCCGTGAGTGTTCAGTCTCTCCATGATATCAGAAGAGTCAAGGTTCTTGTAGTCAGGTTGTTCACGTATCATCAGAACTAATGTGTCGAAGGAACTGTCAAGAGATCGAAGCAGTTTCTTAACGACTTCATGGTCAGTGATGTATTTGGCGCTGAGACCTTGAAGTTCATTCGCGATATCACGCAGGCGATCGAAGGTTTGCTGGCAGCTTTCATTTCCAATGCACTTGAAGCGATTGAACTTATCTCGAAGAGTATCAATTCTGGCTTCTTTCTGGGTTGAAACTCCTTCATTGATCTTTTCGAGGACGTCCCACAACTCCTTCGCAGTTTGACATTGGCGATAGCGAAGAAATTGTGCCCGATTGAGATGGCCACCAATTTCATCTTTGGCCTGAGCATCCAGCTGAATGAGCTTCTTTTCTTTGCCGGAAGGGGCTTGAGGTACAACAACGTTGAGCCCGAATTGCACCACATTCCACATATCATCATCCATTGCTCGGAGACGGACCTTCATATTCTCCTTCCAGAAGGGGCAGTCCGTCCCATCAAATATGGGAATCTTGAGATGTGACTTGTAGTTCACTAAAGACATAATTAAACTCCAAAGTCGTTAGACTAAAATGAGCAAAGTCAAGGAGTACCTTGCTCTGATACCAATTGTAGGAACGAAGTATGTTTACCAGAGGAGGGGGGGGGCTAGATGGGAGTTTTAAATTTTCTTTGAAAAACTTAAACTTAAAACTCTCAGAACCCAGCAGCAGAAAAAGTGAAAAGCAAACTACAGTGAACTAGAACAAAGTACCAAAAGAACTAAGACATGCATTGAAGTAAATTGTACGACTGAAAATGCATCGAAGGTAAACATGAGTGACAAATATAACCGATGATGCTCGATGGCGATGAGGAATTTGTTCGACCAGTTCGTCCTTCTGCACAAGGACTACATCCGCTTGGAGGGGCTGTGACTTAACACGAAAGATAAACTCTCTTCACCCTATTCTCCTCGACAATCTATTCGTCAACCAATGCCGATCACGTGTGGTAGATACTTGAAGGTGATCTCTGAACCTTTAAAAACTTCTTCTTCGAGAACCACAATCACTCTGGGTCTATGAAGAAATTGACACCTAACCATCTAGAGAGTTTGCATCTCTCAAGAGTAATAGGTGGAGCGTACTAAACTTAGATTTTAGTGATGTTGAACCACTGTCTAATTCTTCGGCTCTAGGGTTTTTCGCTCGGTGGATTTTAAACTCAAATCGCTCGAAGAGTGGGTTGCTCAACAATCTTCTCAGAATCAAACGGAGCAGCCACCAGACAAAGCCGACACGGGGTGGCTATTTATAGCCGCAACCTTCTCAGATGGGAGATGACCATTTTGGACATGAGGTCTAATCAATGGCCAACCGACATGTTCACAACGGTCGGATTTGGGAGCAACGATAACATTACTTGAGGAACAAGTAATGCTAACTCCTCAGTCCGAGTCAAATCTGTCGCAACGAAGAAGATCACAGTCTCTTGCTTGCAAGTATTTGCTCGGAGCACAAAGATATTTCTTTCACAACTTCCATAGGATTTGGGTTTAGCATCAGAGAATCAAAGCTTCGAGCGCTACACCCCTCTTAATAGTACGGTGGTCCTATGACTCAATGAAAGAAGAAGAATAATGAAACAAATGCTACGTCTTCACTTCGTCTTCATTCTTCCTCAAACGCAGTCATATTCTTCGAACATACACCGAACCAATCTTTTGAGTATGGCTTTATAGAATGCTTCATGTGGTTCACTTATATAATTTTAAGTTTGGATTGCCTGTTTCTCTTCATATAGAAAACCGTTATTCATAGAATGCTCTTTTGATTCACTTATATTTATTAGAGCATGAGCATGGTATTTTGTAGAAAGAATTAAACTCTCATGCTTCACTTATATCTATTTAGAGAGTCAATAGGAATTGGTCATCCACATGGTTAGTCATAAAATCCTATATAAAACTTGTGGATCACTGAATATGATATCACTAAAAAAAATACACTTCCGTGATGATACATGTTTGTCACAGTAGGTCACGTTTTCTGTCATGCATGTACATCCATGACGGTTTTATGACATAATCAAGATAGTCATACCTGTGTTGTCGTAGAAGTGTTCCATGACATTAACCAAATTATCATCATGGAAGTGTCCACTTCCATGACGATAAATGACGCATCATGGAAGTACTTTCATCAAGGGTAACCGACACGTGGCATCCACCATAACGGGTCGCCATTAAGCTATCAGGTTCTGGTTTGGATCCGATAACCCGTTAACAGTCCGGACCAATGGCGATTTTCCACGTGTAAAATTCTCATTCACCGGCAGATCCATGTGTCGGCCCAGCGTTCAGACAGTTGTCATCCAGCGAATGGACGGGACGCGCCTATGATACGTCGACACGTGTCTCGGCCCAACAGTGGCCCATTTAGGTGAAAATGCCGGCCCATTTGACCTAGTCAAAAGGTAACGGCCGACCCACTTAAATCTTGCTAGCGACCTATTCGCATATAGGCCATTTACAACCCGCTAACTGATGACCCATTATGGCCTATCCAAATTAGGCCCAGTAGCGTCATCTGGGCCGTCCAATATGATTCCATGTCGTTGTAACTTGTGGCCCATGTAGGGCCCATGACGTCTTTCGGCCCATATGAGGCCCTTTGTAGCTCTTGGCCCATTAACGGCGCATGGTGAAACTGGCCTGTAATGAATGATGTATCGCTTTATACCCATTAATGGCCCATTATTCCATTGGGCCGTTTCCAGCCCGTGTTATATTTCGGCCTTCTCAGGGCCCATTTACAGCACATAATGCGGTCCGTTATTGGCCCATGTTTGGCCAATCGATCATACGATCCATAGAAGGCCCATTGTTTCTATGGCCCGTAGAAGGCCTATTGTTTCTATGGCCCGTAGGAGGTCCATGGTCACTACAGTAAATATGTAGCCCATGGTTATTGTGGCCTAGTTTTAAAAAATAGGTTATTGTGGCCACTAGCAAACCGCGGAAAAAGAACTGCACTGACTACAAGCAAAAAAAAAGACAACAAGGAAATAAATAAGCAAGCAACTTACGCTAAGCTATCACGGCTATTACACATATTACATCCACCGGGCATCAAAGTTCGCCACCAGTGCAAATATGGGGAACAAAGCAGCATATTACATACATTGGTTGTCAAAGTTGGCGACCAGTGCAAATAAATACCGCAGCAAAACAAGTCCAGCACTGAAACCACTTCACAGGAGCTCAAGAAACAATATCCTGGGTATCCATCATGCTGGCAAGACAGTTAGCAAGCTTATTAGCTTTCTCTTGTTTGGCGTTTAAATTCTCCAGCACTTGGTGTTGTACCAGAAAGTATGCATCTGAATTCTGCAGGGACTTCCCCAGTCCTTCGGCTTCCTATCGCAGCACATCTGATCGATGTCTTTCAACTTGAAGTTGAGACTCAAGAAGCCGAACTGATTCAGGTAGCGAGTTCGAAGAGCTGGTGCCACCAGTAGTGGCCAGTAACTCGAACACTACATCAAGACATGACTTTGGGGTTGTCTCAGTGTCTTCAATATAGTTTTTATCAGCTTTCTTGGAGACCAACAGGGATGTCTCACTATCTTGAACCTTATCTACATTACTTCCTTTACCATTGCATAACGGGGTACTCTTCTCCAATATTTTGTCCGCATTCTAAAAGAGAAACAAGCAGACAGATCACAGGTTTACCATGTTGTATATGAAACACATTTTAGTAAACCAGTTCAGTAGTAAGGTGGACAGGATAACAACACGAAACAAACATATATCTATGTAGTATGGTCACTGTATGGTCTATATCATTCTAGTTTATGTTGCCAAATCAAGATAGAGACAGTTCAAATCATATCTGTTTAAGACAAAACAGCATAGACAGAATATAAACGTGGGAAACTACACAACAATAACAACACTTGTAATGTAAATGGCGTGAGAACATAACTGTTTATTCAATTGAAATTGAAATCAACATAGAGCAAGTTACAACAGCAAACACATTAAAGAAACAGGTTTAATACATACCTGTTGCGCCATTGGAGTTTCAATTGCATCCTTCAAATTTGAAATTAGTTGGTATGAGTAAATACAGTGATGCAAGAGCAAAGGGGTATGAACCATAGCTACGGAACCTGACTTGAGAACAATTCTTCTTCTGCTTTAAGCGTTGACTTGGGGTTCGGAGTGGTGGTCCTCGTGCTTTGGGCACTGTAGTTGCCTTACTAACTACTCGTGTTTGGGTGCTATGTGGTGGAGACGGTGCCGTGTCAACTGGAACTGGGTTACTATCTGCTGGGGTTGGGGTTATAAAGGGTGTTGCTGGTTCTTTGTCCAACTGGGAAGGGGTACAATCTGCGTGAGTCGGGGTTATCTGTGGTGGGGATGGTTCTTGGGCTAGTACAACGTGGTCCTATCTGCATCAACGGGTAGACCATCTTTTTTGACGACCGTGTTTTTACTCCCATAGATACTGCCATCACCCCCTCCAATTCAAATGGCTGATAAACAAGAAAAGAAATTGAATGTACAGACACTATAAGATAGACAGGTGCAATGGATTGTAGGGAAGAAAACAGTGCATGAAATAATTCACATTTATGTTGTCTAACCAAACAGGATAGCATGACATAATTTCACATATATGATGGCTAATTAAACAGGATAGCATGACACAATTTCACATATATGATGGCTAACTAAACAGGATAGAATGACATATTTCAAAATATGATGGCTATGTAAATAGGATGACATGATATAACTATATGATGTGTCTATTAAAGTGGTTGGCATACCATAATTCACAAACATGACGTCGATGAAACATGATGGCATGATATAATTCAAGGATAGAATGACATAATTCAAAATATGATGACTATGTAAACATGATGAGATGATATAACTATATTATGTCCTTAGAAAATGGGTTGGCATGCCATAATTCAGATACATGTTGTCTATGTAAACATCATGGCATGATATAATTCAAATATATGATTTAGAAAATGGGTTCGCATGCCATAATTCATATACATGCCCTCCGAGGTCTGGGCAATGGGAAGATCGCGCGGTGGGCTGTGTCGTGAAGCACATACACTCAATCAGTAATAGACTAATAAAACAAGTACCTAAACAAGTCTTCGGATTCATACCTATCTGCGCGAGGCTTGACCCTGGGCTTCTTCCACAGAAGCTCTTCAGATGCTATGGATTCCTCATCGGAATCCGAGCTGTCTGCAGGCAGGACCAACTTGGGCCTGCACTGCTTTTTCGGGGCATGAGGAGGTTGCTCCTCCTCGACGTCGTCCGACACCACCCTCTTCCTAATGTGGGAGGAGTCGCTCTCCTCCTTGTCCTCTTCCTGTTCCCCCTCATGGGCGGAAGGGGCTTAGGTCTCACCGGACTTGGTGTCTAGATGAACTCTTGGGCAGAGGCCTTCCCTGGCCTCCCTTGCCTCGTGCTTTCTCCTCTTCTCCTTCTTCTCCGGCACCTTGTATGGCGCGATGGGTGAGGGAGTCCTGGATTAGGGGTCCTCCGGTGTCCGGGCTATGTGATATGGGCTGGACTAATGGGCCGTGAAGATACAAGGCAAAAGACCTTCCCCTGTGTCCGGGTAGGACTCTCTTATGCGTGGATGGCAAGATTGGTGTCTGGATATGTAATTTCCTTCCTCTACAAACCGACTCTGTACAACCCTAGCCCCCTCTGATGTGTATATAAACTGGAGGGTTTAGTCCGTAGAGGCTATCCGAATTCATAGAGGCTAGACAACTAGGGTTTAGCCATTACGATCTCAAGGTAGATCAACTCTTGTAACCCCTATACTTATCAAATACAATCAAGCAGGACGTAGGGTTTTACCTCCATTAAGAGAGCCCGAACCTGGGTAAACATCGTGTTCCCCCTGTCCCTTGTTACCTTCGATCCTCAGACGCACAGTTTGGTACCCCCTACCTGAGATCAACTGGTTTTGACAGTGACATTGGTGCTTTCATTGAGAGGTCCACTGTGTCGTCGGCAAAAGGTTCGATGGCTTGTTCAATCATCGACAACGATGCTGCTTCCAGGGAAACTTTCCCTCTGGTCAACTTTTTGTGTTCGGCGGCTTCGCTCTGCGTGCCAATTCAGCTGGTCACCTTGAACAGATCGATAGCTACGCCCCTGGTCATCAGATCAGTTTCAGAAGCCTGAATTACATCGCTGATATTTGAGGAGACTTGATCTTCGAAGGATTCTCGGCCCTGACCACTGTTCCTTATCTACAAGGGGGAAACCTGTCGGATCCACCATCAAGCTCCGTTCAAGAATCAACTGTCATTCCTGCCCTGGCCTCGGATCCAGAGCGGACCACCCTGTCCGAAGATGGGAGCATGAGCCCCGCCAGACCCTCTCCAACTACGAAGCTCCCTGCCGGAGACCTAAAGGTGACTATATTACCAGTAGGCCTAGAATCGAACAGGACTCCCCTTGTCATCGGGAAGCCAGACTCACCCCTGGATGCTAACTCCGAACTCTCGAGGTCTACGTGTATTGAGAACAATCAGGTGGCGTTTACCATGCCCAGCTCTGCAGGTCCCCGATCACCTGTCCAACCTTCGCTCCTAAACGAGGCTCTAGACTTAATTCAATCTCTCGCCATTGCGGAATTATCACCTCTGAACTACGCCCATCCCGAACTAGGGGCCGGGTATGGGGAACTTTGCGTCCCACCCACCACCCACTTGGTAGCCACTTTCGAGGACTTAACAGACATGCTAGACTATGCCTCCGAAAACATCGATGGTATGGACGATGATGCTGGAGTTGACCCAGGTCAATACCCACCTATCACTGGGCGTTGGATGACCACCTCTACATACGACGTATATATGGTGGATACACCCAAAAGGACGATGACGACACACAAGACCTGATTGAGGACAAGCCTGTCAAAGCACCATGAAAGCACCGACGTCAGGGGCGCCGCTCACGATCGCATCGGGAAAAAGACAGCAGTACCGGCACCGGAGACAATAGCACCCCGGACAACGCTGAAGACTCCGACCGCCCCGTCGAGCCTGCCCTCGAGTAGGATGAGTGGGAGGAAGGACAAGTCAACCCAGACGAACCTGTCGAGCATGAGGATTCGGAAGACAGTAACTATCTACCGGTCTGTGAGGAGGATGTCATCCTCGGCAACGAAGATTTCATCGTGCCAGAGGAGCCCCTCGATCAAAAGCGCTTCAAGCGACAGCTAATCGCCACTACGAGGATCCTGAAAAAGAACCAGTAGCAGCTTCAAGCCGAACATGATACGCTTAACGACAGATGGACCAAGGTCCTGGCTATCGAAGAATACGGTCTCGAGCTCCCAACAAAGAGTTATCCGAAACATAGGCTACTACCACAATTTGACGATGAGGCCCTTGAGCCAATACCGTCAAGATATAATCACGTTGACAAACCAGATCGACCACCACATGGACGAAACTGTTGGGGAACGTAGTAATTTCAAAATTTTTCCTACACACACACAAGATCATGGTGATGCATAGCAACGAGTGGGGAGAGTGTTGTCCACGTACCCTCGTAGACCGAAAGTGGAAGCGTTAGCACAACGCGGTTGATGTAGTCGCACGTCTTCATGATCCGACCGATGAAGTACCGAACGCACGGCACCTCTGAGTTCTGCACACGTTCAACTCGATGACGTCCCTCGAACTCCGATCCAGCCGAGTGTTGAGGGAGAGTTTCGTCAGCACGACGGTGTGGTGACGATGATGATGTTCTATCGACGCAGGGCTTCGCCTAAGCACCGCTACGATATGATCGAGGTGGATTATGGTGGAGGGGGGCACCGCACACGGCTAAGAGATCAAGAGATCAATTGTTGTGTCTATGGGGTGCCCCTGGCCACGTATATAAAGGAGTGGAGGATGGGAGGGGTCGGCCCTCTCTATGGCGCGCCCTAGGGGAGTCCTACTCCCACCGGGAGTAGGATTCCCCCTTTCCTAGTAGAACTAGGAGCCCTTCCAAGTAGTAGGAGTAGGAGAGAAGGAAAGGGAAAAGAAAAGAGAAGGAAGGAGGGGGCGAGCCCTTCCCCCTAGCCCAATTCGGACTAGGCCTTGGGGGCGGGGGCTGCCTCTCTCTCTTCCCCCTAAATCCCAATGAGGCCCATACACTCCCCGGTGAATTCCCGTAACTCCCCGGTACTCCGATAAATACCCGAATCACTCGGAACCTTTCCGATGTCTGAATATAGTCGTCCAATATATTGATCTTTACGTCTCGACCATTTTGAGACTACTCGTCATGTCCCCGATCTCATCCGGGACTCCGAACTACCTTCGGTACATCAAAACACATAAACTCATAATATAACCGTCATCGAACTTTAAGCGTGCGGACCCTACGGGTTCGAGAACTATGTAGACATGACCGAGACACGTCTCCGTTCAATAACCAATAGCGGAACCTGGATGCTCATATTGGCTCCCACATATCCTACTAAGATCTTTATTGGTCAAACCGCATAACAACATACGTTGTTCCCTTTGTCATCGGTATGTTACTTGCCCGAGAGTCGATCGTCGGTATCTCAATACCTAGTTCAATCTCGTTACTGGCAAGTCTCTTTACTCGTTCCGTAATACATCATCCCGCAACTAACTCATTAGTTGCAATGCTTGCAAGGCTTATAGTGATGTGCATTACCGAGTGGGCCCAGAGATACCTCTCCGACAATCGGAGTGACAAATCCTAATCTCAAAATAAGCCAACCCAACAAGTACCTTCGGAGACACCTGTAGAGCACCTTTATAATCACCCAGTTACGTTGTGACGTTTGGTGGCACACAAAGTGTTCCTCCGGTAAATGGGAGTTGCATAATCTCATAGTCATAGGAACATGTATAAGTCATGAAGAAAGCAATAACAACAAACTAAACGATCAAGTGCTAAGCTAACGGAATGGGTCAAGTCAATCACATCATTCTCCTAATGATGTGATCTCGTTAATCAAATGACAACTTATGTCTATGGTTAGGAAACATAACCATCTTTGATCAACGAGCTAGTCAAGTAGAGGCATACTAGCGACACTCTGTTTGTCTATGTATTCACACATGTATTAAGTTTCCGGTTAATACAATTCTAGCACGAATAATAAACATTTATCATGATATAAGGAAATAAATGATAACTTTATTATTGCCTCTAGGGCATACTTCCTTCAGTCTCCCACTTGCACTAGAGTCAATAATCTAGTTCACATCGCCATGTGATTTAATACCAATAGTTCACATCACCATGTGATTAACACCCATAGTTCACATCGGCATGTGACCAACACCCAAAGGGTTTACTAGAGTCTATAATCTAGTTCACATCGCTATGTGATTAACACCCAAAGAGTACTAAGGTGTGATCATGTTTTGCTTGTGAGAGAAGTTTAGTCAACGGGTCGGCCACATTCAGATCCGTAAGTATTTTGCAAATTTCTATGTCAACAATGCTTTGCATGGAGCTACCCTAGCTAATTGCTCCCACTTTCAATATGTATCCAGATTGAGATTTAGAGTCATCTGGATCAGTGTCAAAATTTGCATCGACGTAACCCTTTACGACGAACCTTTTTGTCACCTCCATAATCGAGAAACATATCCTTATTCCACTAAGGATAATTTTGACCGCTGTCCAGTGATCTACTCCTACATCACTATTGTACTCCCTTGCCAAAATCAGTGTAGGGTATACAATAGATCTAGTACACAACATGGCATACTTTATAGAACCTATGGCCAAGGCATATGGAATGACTTTCATTCTCTTTCTATCTTCTGCCATGGTCGGGCTTTGAGTCTTACTCAGTTTCACACCTTGTAACACAGGCAAGAACTCCTTCTTTGACTGTTCCATTTTGAACTACTTCGAAATCTTGTCAAGGTATGCACTCATTGAAAAACTTATCAAGCGTCTTGATCTATCTCTATAGATCTTGATGCTCAATATGTAAGCAGCTTCACCAAGGTATTTCTTTGAAAAACTCCTTTCAAACACTCCTTTATGCTTTGCAGAATAATTCTACATTATCTCCGATCAACAATATGTCATTCACATATACTTATCAGAAATGCTGTAGTGCTCCTACTCACTTTCTTGTAAATACAGGCTTCACCGCAAGTCTGTATAAAACTATATGCTTTGATCAACTTATCAAAGCGTATATTCCAACTCCGAGATACTTGCACCAGTCCATAGATGGATCGCTGGAGCTTGCATATTTTGTTAGCACCTTTAGGATTGACAAAACTTTCTGGTTGCATCATATACAACTCTTCTTTAATAAATCCATTAAGGAATGCAGTTTTTGTTTATCGATTTTCCAGATTTCATTAAATGCAGCAATTGCTAACATGATTCGGACATACTTAAGCATAGATAGGAGTGATAAACTCTCATCATAGTCAATACCTTGAACTTGTCGAAAACCTTTTGCAACAATTCTAGCTTTGTAGATAGTAACACTACTATCAGCGTCCGTCTTCCTCTTGAAGATCCATTTAATCTCAATGGCTCGCCGATCATTGGGCAAGTCAATCAAAGTCCATACTTTGTTCTCATACATGGATCTCATCTCAGATTTCATGGCCTCAAGCCATTTCGCGGAATCTGGGCTCATCATCACTTTCTCATAGTTCATAGGTTCGTCATGGTCAAGTAACATGACCTCCAGAACAGGATTACCATACCACTCTGGTGCGGATCTCACTCTGTTTTACCTACGAGGTTCGGTAGTAACTTGATCTGAAGTTACATGATCATCATCATTAGCTTCCTCACTAATTGGTGTAGTAGTCACAGGAACAGATTTCTATGATGAACTACTTTCCAATAAGGGAGCATGTACAGTTACCTCATCAAGTTCTACTTTCCTCCCACTCACTTCTTTTGAGAGAAACTCCTTCTCTAGAAAGGATCCATTCTCAGCAATGAATATCTTGCCTTCGGATCTATGATAGAAGGTGTACCCAACATTTTCTTTTTGGGTATCCTATGAAGACACACTTCTTGGGTTTGAGCTTATCAGGTTGAAACCTTTTCACGTAAGCATTGCAACCTCAAACTTTAAGAAACGACAGCTTAGGTTTCTTGCCAAACCATAGTTCATACGGGGTTGTCTCAGCGGATTTAGATGGTGCCCTATTTAATGTGAATGTAGCTGTCTCTAATGCATAACCCAAAACGATAGTGGTAAATCGGTAAGAGACATCATAGATCGCACCATATCTAGTAAAGTACGGTTACGACGCTCGGACACACCATTACACTATGGTGTTCCAGGTGGCGTGAGTAGTGAAACTATTTCACATTGTTTTAACTGAAGGACAAACTCGTAACTCAATTTTTTTACTTCTGCGATCATATCGTAGAAACTTTTATTTTTGTTACGATGATTCTCCACTTCACTCTGAAATTCTTTGAACTTTTCAAATGTTTCAGACTTGTGTTTCATCAAGTAGATATACTCATATCTGCTCAAATCATCTGTGAAGATCAGAAAATAATGATACCTGCCGCGAGCCTCAATATTCATCGGACCACATACATCAGTGTGAATGATTCCCAACAAATCTGTCTCGCCCCATTGTTCCGGAGAACGGAGTCTTAGTCATCTTGCCCATGAGGCATGGTTCGCAAGCATCAACTGATTCATAATCAAGTGATTCCAAAAGCCCATCAGCATGGATTTTCTTCATGCGCTTTACACCAATATGACCTAAACGGCAGTGCCACAAATAAGTTGCACTATCATGATTAACTTTGCATCTTTTGGCTTCAATATTACGAAAATGTGTATCACCATGATCGAGATCCAACAAACCATTTTCATTGGGTGTATGACCATAGAAGGTTTTATTCGTGTAAACAGAACAACAATTATTCTCTAACTTACATGAATAACCGTATTGCAATAAACATGATCCAATCATATTCATGCTCAACGCAAACACCAAATAACATTAATTTTAGGTTTAACACTAATCCCGAAAGTATAGGGAGTGTGCGATGATGATCATATCAATATTGGAACCATTTCCATTACACATCGTCACTTCACCCTTAACTAGTCTCTGTTCATTCTGCAACTCCCGTTTCAAGTTACTATTCTTAGCAACTGAACTAGTATCAAATACTGAGGGGTTGCTATAAACACTAGTAAAGTACACATCAATAACATGTATATCAAATATACCTATGTTCACTTTGCCATCCTTCTTATCCGCTAATTACTTGGGGTAGTTCCGCTTCCAGTGACCAGTCCCTTTGCAGTAGAAGCACTCAGTTTCAGGCTTAGGTCCAGACTTGGGTTTTTTCACTTGAGCAGCAACTTGCTTGCCGTTCTTCTTGAAGTTCCCCTTTCTTCCCTTTGTCCCTTTACTTGAAACTAGTGGTTTTGTTTACCATCAACACTTGATGCTTTTCTTGATTTCTACCTTCGTCGATTTCAGCATCACGAAGAGCTTGGGAATCGTTTCCGTTATCCCTTGCATATTATAGTTCATCACGAAGTTCTACTAACTTGGTGATGGTGACTAGAGAATTCTGTCAATCACTATTTTGTCTGAAAGATTAACTCCCACTTGATTCAAGCGATTGTGGTACCCTGACAATCTGAGCACATGCTCACTGCTTGAGCTATTCTCCTCCATCTTTTAGCTATAGAACTTGTTGGAGACTTCATATCTCTCAACTCGGGTATTTGCTTGAAATATTAACTTCAACTCCTGGAACATCTCATATGGTCCATGACGTTCAAAACGTCTTTGAAGTCCTGATTATAAGCTGTTTAAGCATGGTGCACTGAACTATCAAGTAGTCATCATATTGAGCTAGCCAAATGTTCATAGCATCTGCTCCTGCAATAGGTTTGTCACCTAGCTGTGCATCAAGGACATAATTCTTCTGTGCAGCAATGAGGATAAACCCCAGATCACGGATCCAATCCGCATCATTGCTACTAACATCTTTCAACTTAGTTTTCTCTAGGAACATATCAAAAATAAAACAGGGGGGCTAAACGCGAGCTATTGATCTACACCATAGATATGCTAATACTACCAGGACTAAGTTCATGATAAATTTAAGTTCAATTAATCATATTACTTAAGAACTCCCACTTAGATAGACATCCCTCTAATCCTCTAAGTGATCACGTGATCCATATCAACTAAACCATGTCCGATCATCATGGAGATGGAGTAGTTTCAATGGTGAACATCACTATGTTGATCATATCTACTATATGATTCACGCTCGACCTTTCGGTCTCAGTGTTCCGAGGCCATATCTGTTATATGCTAGGCTCGTCAAGTTTAACCTGAGTATTTCGCGTGTGCAACTATTTTGCACCCGTTGTATTTGAACGTAGAGCCTATCACACCCGATCATCACGTGGTGTCTCAGCACGAAGAACTTTCGCAACGGTGCATACTCAGGGAGAACACTTATACTTTGATAATTTAGCGAGGGATCATCTTATAATGCTACCATCAATCAAAGCAAGATAAGATGCATAAAAGATAAACATCACATGCAATCAATATAAGTGATATGATATGGCCATCATCATCTTGTGCTTGTGATCTCCATCTCCGAAGCACCGTCATGATCACCATCGTCACCGGTGCGACACCTTGATCTCCATCATAGCATCGTTGTCGTGTCGCCAATCTTATGCTTCCACGACTATCGCTACCGCTTAGTGATAAAGTATTACAGGGCGATTACATTGCATACAATAAAGCGACAACCATATGGCTCCTGCCAATTGCCGATAACTCGGTTACAAAACATGATCATCTCATACAATAAAATTTAGCATCATGTCTTGACCATATCACATCACAACATGCCCTGAAAAACAAGTTAGACGTCCTCTACTTTGTTGTTGCAAATTTTTACGTGGCTGCTATGGGCTTAGCAAGAACCGTTCTTACCTACGCATCAAAACCACAACGATAGTTTGTTAAGTTGGTGTTGTTTTAACCTTCGCAAGGACCGGACGTAGCCACACTCGGTTCAACTAAAGTTGGAGAAACTAACACCCGCCAGCCACCTATGTGCAAAGCACGTCGGTAGAACCAGTCTCGCGTAAGCGTACGCGTAATGTTGGTCCGGGCCGCTTCATCCAACAATACCGCCGAACCAAAGTATGACATGCTGGTAAGCAGTATGACTTATATCGCCCACAACTCACTTGGGTTCTACTTGTGCATATGACATCTACGCATAAAACCAGGCTCTGATACCACCGTTGGGGAACATAGTAATTTCAAAAATTTTCCTACGCACACGCAAGATCATGGTGATGCATAGCAACAAGAGGGGAGAGTGTTGTCCACGTACCCTCGTAGACCGAAAGCGGAAGCGTTAGCACAACGCGGTTGATGTGGTCGTACATCTTCATGATCCGACCGATCAAGTACCAAACACACGGCACCTCCGAGTTCTGCACACGTTCAACTTGATGACGTCCCTCGAACTCCGATCCAGCCGAGTGTTGAGGGAGAGTTTCGTCAACACGATGATGTGGTGACGATGATGATGTTCTACCAACGCAGGGCTTCGCCTAAGCACCGCTACGATATGATCGAGGTGGATTATGGTGGGGGGGGGCACCGCACACGGCTAAGAGATCAAGAGATCAATTGTTGTGTCTATGGGGTGCCCCCTGGCCACGTATATAAAGGAGTGGAGGATGGGAGGGGCCGAACCTCTCTATGGCGCGCCCTAGGGGAGTCCTACTCCCACCGGGAGTAGGGTTCCCCCTTTCCTAGTAGAACTAGGAGCCCTTCCAAGTAGTAGGAGTAGGAGAGAAGGAAAGGGAAAAGAGAAGAGAAGGAAGGAGGGGGCGCAACCCTTCCCCCTAGTCCAATTCGGACTAGGCCTTGGGGGGGGGGGCTGCCTCTCTCTCTTTCCCCTAAAGCCCAATGAGGTCCATACACTCCCCGGTGAATTCCTGTAACTCCCCGATACTCCGATAAATACCCGAATCACTCGGAACCTTTCCGATGTCCGAATATATTCGTCCAATATATCGATCTTTACATCTCGACCATTTCGAGACTCCTCGTCATGTCCCCGATCTCATCCGGGACTCCGAACTACCTTCGGTACATCAAAACACATAAACTCATAATATAACCATCATCGAACTTTAAGCGTGCGGACCCTACGGGTTCGAGAACTATGTAGACATGACCGAGACACGTCTCCGGTCAATAACCAATAGCGGAACCTGGATCCTCATATTGGATCCCACATATCCTACGAAGATCTTTATCGGTCAAACCGCATAACAACATACGTTGTTCCCTTTGTCATCGGTATGTTACTTGCCCGAGATTCGATCGTCGGTATCTCAATACCTTGTTAAATCTCGTTACTGGCAAGTCTCTTTACTCGTTTCGTAATACATCATCCCGCAACTAACTCATTAGTTGCAATGCTTGCAAGGCTTATAGTGATGTGCATTACCGAGTGGGCCCAGAGATACCTCTCCGACAATCGGAGTGACAAATCATAATCTCGAAATACGCCAACCCAACAAGTACCTTCGGAGACACCTGTAGAGCACCTTTATAATCACCCAGTTACGTCGTGACGTTTGGTGGCACACAAAGTGTTCCTCCGGTAAATGGGAGTTGCATAATCTCATAGTCATAGGAACATGTATAAGTCATGAAGAAAGCAATAGCAACAAACTAAACGATCAAGTGCTAAGCTAACGGAATGGGTCAAGTCAATCACATCATTCTCCTAATGATGTGATCCCATTAATCAAATGACAAATCATGTCTATGGTTAGGAAACATAACCATCTTTGATCAATGAGCTAGTCAAGTAGAGGCATACTAGTGACACTCTGTTTGTCTATGTATTCACACATGTATTAAGTTTCCGGTTAATACAATTCTAGCACGAATAATAAACATTTATCATGATATAAGGAAATAAATAATAACTTTATTATTGCCTCTAGGGCATATTTCCTTCAGAAACAAAACGGCAGCTTATGCCGGACACCAGCCCGCACCACCTCACCATCAAGGCAAAGAGGTAGCGGCTCCGGGATACACCTATGACTTATGTCAGGACCTGGACAATAGAGACGATCAGACGAGATCAATCTATGGATCAAGGGGACGTCCTCCAACATGAGATGACAACCATCAAGCTTGGCGCGATAAGCATAACCAACCTCCGGCCAAAAATTGAACACATATGTCATCCGAACTCTGTCGTGACGTTGCCCGATACAGAGGCGCCACACACCCCATGTGCTTCACTGGTGAGGTAATGCAACACCTATTTCCAGAAGGTTTTAAACCCGTAAACATTGAAGCATACAATGGAATGACAGATCCCGCTGTATGGATTGGAGATTTTCATCTCCATATTCACATGGCTCGCGCTGACGATCTCCACGCCATTAAATGCCCCGTCTAAATCTAAAGGGACCAACACGACATTGGTTGAATAGCCTCCTAGAGAAATCTATTGGCAGCTAGGAAGCTTTGGAGGATGCTTTTCGAGACAACTTCCAAAGTACTTATGTCCGGCCACCGGGCGTAGATGACCTCAGTCACATAGTACAGCAACCCGAAGGGTCAGCTCGCAAACTCTGTACTCGGTTCTTAATAAAAAAGGACCAAATCATCGACTGTCCGGATGCCGAAGCCTTAGCGGCCTTTAAGCACATCGTTCGTGACAAACGGCTCGCCCGACACCTCGGTCAGGAAAAGCCGAAGACGATGGCAGCTCTTACTACACTCATGAGCCGCTTCTGCGCGGGTGAAGATAGCTGGTTGGCTCATAGAAGCAATAGTACCAGCGACCCTGGCACTTCGGAGGCCAGGGATGCCAACGAAAGGCCACAACGTAACAAAAACAAGCGTCAGAACAACAATGATGAAACTGAAGATACAACGGTCAACGCCGGATTTAGTGGCTCTAAACCCGGTTAGCGGAAGAAGCCATTCGAAGGAAATAGGGACGGTCCATCCAATTTGGACAAGATACTCGACAGGACTTGCCAGATTCATGGCACCCCCGACAAGCCTGCCAACCATTCCAACATAAACTGCTGGGTTTTTAAACATGCCGGTAAGTTAATACCGAACACAAAGGGAAAGGGCCTCAAAGCGAGGACGATGATGAGCCCCGCCCACCGAACATAGGGGGACAGAAGAAATTTCCCCTTGAGGTAAAAATAGTGAATATGATATACATCACACATATCCCCAAAAGAGAGCGCAAGTGCACACTAAGGGACGTCTACGCCATAGAGCCTGTCGCCCCAAAATTCAATCCATGGTCGGCCTGTCCGATCACCTTCGATCACAGGGACCACCCAACCAGTATCCGTCATGGAGGTTCGGCGGCCCTAGTAATTGACCCAATCATTGATGGATACCATCTCACTCGAGTCCTTATGGACGGCGGTAACAGTCTTAACTTGATTTATCAAGACACTGTTCGTAAAATGGGTATTGACCCTTCAAGAATTAAGCCTAGCACACCACCTTTAAAGGAGTGATACCTGGCGTAGAGGACCGCTGCACGGGCTCATTAACATTGGAAGTCATCTTCGGTTTGCCGGATAACTTCCAAAGTGAGGACTTGATCTTCGACATCATCCCCTTTCGCAGTGGCTATCACGCGCTGCTCGGACGGACTGCCTTCGCCCGTTTCAACGCAGTCACAGACTATGCTTATTTAAAGCTCAAAATGCCCGGACCGCGTGGCATTATCACAGTCAATGGAAACACGGAGCGCTCCCTCCATACTGAGGAGCACACTGCGGCCCTTGCGGCCGAGGTACAGAGCGGTCTCATCAAGCTGAGCACTTCATCGGTCGTCAAGACCCCGGACACTGCTAAGCGAGTCCGGCCTACTCTGCAGAATGACAACTCGGTGGATCCAGAGTTGGCCTAGCAGTTTCGCCTCCGTCGGTCACCTAGTAAATCCGTAGCATGTGTACCGTGCATGCATAATTACACACTTAAAATACCCTGGGCAACGATGGAGGCACACTACAGACAAGGTCCATAAAACGGCTTGACCCCATTTTGACCTTAACCATTTCCCCTCTTATACCACAGGTTCATTAAAACCTAGCCATCCTACGGTTGGGCAAGGGCTCTTTTCTAGGCTCCTTTTGTATAAACGGCCATCGACTGCTCCTTTCAAAGGATTTTCTACCAAGGGGAAATGTTGCTGACGTGCGGCAGGGCATCAATGGGATCTTCAAGACTACCTTCTCTTCTTTAGGCCCTGTATACAGCTTCCGCTGTGTGCAAATTCTTGGCATGTAAAATAGCCTTGATGTCTATGGCATTATCTGTAATAGCACATTTTGACGTATTAACCAGAGTATATAGGAAACAGTTTATCGCCAACCCCTGTTCAGTATTGGCTTATTTTACCATCTACATTCCCTCCTTACTTCAGATCGCAACATATACTTTGGTTCGGCCTAAATGCCGGGGGCTCTATTCGGCCACGTATATTTTCAAAAGTCAGAACCCTTCTGGGGTATACTTCGGCGTCCCGAATATTGGACTATATGCATCAACATCGAATCATGTCTTTGGTCTATAGTTGGGTTGCCCGGCTCCTATGGTTACCACCTTACATTCCGCTAGTTCGGCTAAGGTAGTAAAGGGAGAACTACTGCGATTGTGTTTCTGGTTCGTCCGGTCAAACAGCTCAGTAGAGAAAGCCGAAAACCGACTGTCATGGTATGGCAAGAGCTGGTCGGCAATTTGGTGACTTACTACAAATCATTTGTGATTTACTCCGTGTTATACGAAGGGTTGATCTTCACCCAGTCATGCCACAAAGGCATCCTAGTCCGCACGGCCGCTTACGCACCAGGGGCTAGTACTTAGCCCCACTGTCAAACTCCTATGGCTAAGTGAAAGTAATAAAGCCACATAGTCTGATTGTCTGGTTCACTGCGCAGACACCTCCTTTATGGACGAAGACTTTGGGTCAAGTGTGATCACGCTCTATACCGAACACCCCCGTAGCATCTACGTGGGGTCTGAAGCCGACGGCTGGCAAACTTTCAGAGTTAAAACGCCCGCATAGGAGGAAAATAACTTTAGATAAAGGCATACAATATATTACAAGCTTTGGTCCACAAAACAAAGTTTTAACAACCCTCATACATTCACTCAAACATAACATCCTTTGAGCATTGGCCCTCTACCATTTGGGTACCAGCTAGGACATATTCAAAGTACCTCTTCGGCTTGCGATGGTCCTTGCCTTCGGGCGGGCTGGCGGTTGTGACATCGGTGGCCTTCATGTTCGCCTAGTGCATCTTGACACGGGCAAAGGCCATCCACGCACCCTCTATGCATGCCGAGCGCTTCACAGCTTCAACTCGGGGCGGCGCATCAACGAGTCACCTCACCAAGCCGAAGTAGCTGCTAGGAATGGGTTCAGCTGGCCAGAGCCGGACTATGAGATCCTTCATGGCCAAGATGGACATCCTATGCAGCTCCGACAGTTGCTTCATCTGGTTGCTCAACAGCGTCGGGTGCTCCAGCGCAAGGAACAGAGACTAGAACAGCTTCTCTGTCGAGTTCCCCTCCTGGGCTCAGAAGAACTGCATGGCGTTGGTGGCACTCCTCGGCAGATCCGCAAAGGCATTTGGAGAACTCCACAGACGAGTGAGTAAGGCATATCCTTTACCCGCAAATATACTCTGCAAAAGAAAGGGCTTACCAGCCGCTATTTGTTCGGCCCGCCGGATCTCTTCACGAGCACTCTGGGCCTCGGTCCATGCCTCTTTTGACTCATGGAGTGCATTGGCGAGTTCGGCCGCTTGGGCCATTGTCTTCTCCTCCAAGGCCTCGCACTTGCCGATGGCGTCCTTCAGTTCTTGCTCCACTTTGACCACCCTCTCCTCGTGCTGGCGGCGGGTGACCTGTTCGGTCTTCAATTCCGCAGCCGCTTTGTTAGCGGCTACTCTATTCGCCTTCACCTCTTCCTTGGCTTGGGCAAGGGCGCTCTTGAGGGTCTCGACCTCGGCCGCGCCAACTGCACTCACAATCACAGCAGTAAATGTGTTAAACTTCCAATTTGCATATTACTTCAGATACATGATCAAACTCTTTAAAAATACACGCATACCTTGCGTCTCATCGAACCGCTTGTTAATGCGGTCAATCTCATCATCAGCCAACTTCAGTTTCCGATTAAGCTCAGAAACCTCGGCGGCCTAGGCGGTCGCCGCCAACAGGGAAGCCTGTTATAAATAGAAAAGTACGTCACCTCTTCTGAATACTATGTGATCCTCTGTCCGACTTTTTCAGCATTAGACAAAGTCTCAGGGGCTACTGTCTATATACAGGTATATTTCCTTCATATAAAAAGCGTATAGAGCATTACGTCCCATACCTCGAAGCCTGTTAGCAGGCCGGTGAAAGCTTCGTTCAGCCCGCTCTTGACAGACTAAACCTTCTCTACCACCGCACCCATCAGGGTACGGTGCTCCTCCACAATGGAAGCATATCGCAGTGCTTCCACCCGAGTATTCAGCGCCTCCAGATTAGTGGAGGCCGCCACCGGAGCTGATGCTCCCCCTCCTCCAAAGGGGGTTGCTCTTCCGAGTCCAGAGTCACGTTGGTCTTCGGAATAATGTCCGGCTGGGGGTCGGCCTGGTCAGGGCCCCCGCCGTCAGTCACCATGGGGGTCGCACCCCCCATGTCTTCGGTAGCTGAGGTATTACCCTCGGACACCGTCTCGCCAGCCTCGCCCACCTCTCCGCGGCCTGGAGAGGTCCTTCGGGACAACACCTCGGTGTCATCTGCGATGATTGGCAAAGGGGCTCGCGGGGGCGTCTCGCTCTTTGCCATCTCTGGTGACAGAGAACTCCCCTCAGATAGTGAAGGGTTGGGGAGGTCATGAGCAGGGTTGAAAGATACATAGTATGATATTTTCTATTATAAAAACATAGTGGACCGAAGACATATAATAGATCTTCAGGTACTTACGATTCGGCCAGGGGCTTCACCCTGGGAAGCCTCTTTGGGATGGGTTCGGTCTCCGAATCCGAACCATCCGAGGGGGCCATCTTCCCCCTCTTGGGCGCCTCCTCCTCTGGGTCTGTGGAGGCTGCCCTCTTCTTCTTCTTCCCCTTAAGAGGGGAGTCACTTTCCGCCTCCTCCTCCTCTTCATCTTCATCTCCCTCAAGTGTTCTCAAATCCTTAAAGACTCAATCCGATAAGATAATTTCAAAGGGAAAACTCAATTCATCACAAGAGAGTAGAGGGGGAGAAACATCATAAGATCCAAATATAATAGCAAAGCTCGCGATACATCAAGATCATACCACCTCAAGATCACGAGAGAGAGATCAAACACATAGCTACTGGTACATACCCTCAGCCCCGAGGGAGAACTACTCCCTCCTTGTCATGGAGAGCACCGGGATGATGAAGATGGCCACCGGAGAGGGATTGCCCCCTCCGGAAGGGTGCCGGAACGGGTCTAGATTGGTTTTCGGTGGCTACGGAGGCTTCTGGCGACGGAAATCCTGACCTATTCTGCTCCCTGATGCTTTTAGGGTATATGGATATATATAGGCGAAAGAAGTCGGCCAGGGGAGCCATGAGGGGCCCACGAGGGTGGGGGGCGCGCCCAGGGGGGCAGGCGCGCCTCCCTGCCTCGTGGCCACCTCGAAGCTTCCTTGACTTCAACTACAAGTCTCCTGTATCACGTTCGTTCCAAAAATCACGCTCCCGAAGGTTTCATTCCGTTTGGACTCCGTTTGATATTCCTTTTCTGCGAAACACTGCAACAAGGGAAAAACAGAAACTGGCACATGGCTCTGGGTTAATAGGTTAGTCCCAAAAATAATATAAAAGTGCATAATAAAGCCCATAAACATTCAAAATAGATAATATAATAGCATGGAACAATCAAAAATTATAGATACGTTGCAGACGTATCAGCATCCCCAAGCTTAATTCCTGCTCGTCCTTGAGTAGGTAAATGATAAAACAGAATTTTTGATGTGGAATGCTACCTAACATATTTATCCAAGTAATTCTCTTTATTATGGCGAGAATATTCAGATCCATAAGATTCAAGACAAAAGTTTAATATTGACATAAAAATAATAATACTTCAAGCATACTAACAAAGTAATCATGCCTTCTCAAAATAACATGTCCAAAGAAAGCTATCCCTACAAAATCATATAGTCTGGCTATGCTCTATCTTCATCACACAAAATATTTAAATCATGCACAACCCCGATGGCAAGCCAAGCAATTGTTTCATACTTTTTGTGTTCTCAAACTTTTTCAATCTTCTCGCAACACATGAGCGTGAGCCATGGACATAGCACTATAGGTGGAATAGAATGGTGGCTGTGGAGAAGACAAAAAGGGGAAAGATAGTCTCACATCAACTAGGCGTATCAACGGGCTATGAGATGCCCATTAATAGATATCAATGCGAGTGAGTAGGGATTTCCATGCAACGGATGCACTAGAGCTATAAGTGTATGAAAGCTCAACAAAAGAAACTAGTGGGTGTGCATCCAACTCGCTTGGTCACGAACACCTAGGGAATTTTGAGGAAGTCCATCATTGGAATATACGAGCCAAGTTCTATAATGAAAGATTCCCACTAGTATATGAAAGTGACAACATAGGAGACTCTCTATCATGAAGATCATGGTGCTACTTTGAAGCACAAGTGTGGTAAAAGGATAGTAGCATTGTCCCTTCTCTCCTTTTCTCTCATTTTTTTGGGCCTTCTCCTTTTTTATGGTATTTTTTTTTTATTTTTTTGTCCAGAGTCTCATCCCGACTTGTGGGGGAATCATAGTCTCCATCATCCTTTCCTCACTTGGGACAATGCTCTAATAATGATGATCATCACACTTTATTTACTTACAACTCAAGAATTACAACTCGATACTTAGAACAAAATATGACTCTATGTTAATGCCTCCGGCGGTGTACCGAGATATGCAATGAATCAAGAGTGACATGTATAAAAAATTATGAACGGTGGCTTTGCCACGAATACGATGTCAACTACATGATCACGCAAAGCAATTATGACAATGATGAAGCGTGTCATGGTAAACGAAACGGTGGTAAGTTGCATGGCAATATATCTCGGAATGGCTACGGAAATGCCATGGTAGGTAGGTATGGTGGCTGTTTTGAGGAAGGTATATGGTGGGTGTATGATACCGGCGAAAAGTGCGCGTTATTAGAGAGGCTAGCAATGGTGGAAG
Source organism: Triticum urartu (assembly GCF_056163025.1). Classification (NCBI taxonomy): domain Eukaryota; kingdom Viridiplantae; phylum Streptophyta; class Magnoliopsida; order Poales; family Poaceae; genus Triticum; species Triticum urartu. The sequence goes on along the minus strand of NC_141873.1, from coordinate 95,038,043 downwards.
GATCATAGTGCGCATTGTCGGATGTGGGGTTCCGGCAAACCCTTAAGGTTCGAACACTGGGGTGCGCACGAAGTCTTTTCCTCCCACCGATCTACGCCCTAGCTCGCTAAGATCTCGCGGATGAACTCGACAAACTCGCAACACAGAAAGACACAAGATTTATATTGGTTCGGGCCACCGTTGTGGTGTAATACCCTACTCCAGTGTGGTGGTGGTGGATTGCTTCTTGGGCTGATGATGAACAATACAAGGGGAAGAATAGCCTCCTCAGGTTGAGGTGTTCTTGTGCTTGGCTAACTTGTGTGGGTGAGAGTGGTCTCTCTCCGTCCTTCTGCTCTCATCCCTTGTTCTCATCCGTCCCCCCTGCGCGGCGGTGGCTAGCTCTACTTGTATAGGCCCTGGTCCTCTTCCCAAATATTGAGTGGGAAGGGAGTCAACAACGGCGGGCAAATTTTAAGGGGGACAACTAGTACAAGCCATCCTGACAAAGGTGGTCTCCGCCTGCGAAAGGCTCTGGTGGTGATGCCGTCTTGGGCTCCACGATGACCTCCGTCCTGCCGTCCTTTTGGTCTAGGTCTTGTTGCACCGATATGTCAACCTTTTCCTGTTGCCTCGGTACTCCTCGCCTGCGCTGGCCTCCTTAGCACCAAAGAGGAAACAAGGACGCTGCGTGCGCTGGCGCCCGCCTGGTGTCGATCGTCATGGCTCATGTCACGAGAGCCTTGTGAGGTTCGCCTCGCCTTGATATCTCCGCTCCTCGTGAGCCTACCCGACTAGGCCACTCTAGAGGGGGTCTCGTGTCGTCCTCCTCGCGAGGCTTGGCCCCTTGCGAGGGTCTTAGATGCCTTGTTGATGAAGATGGGCCGTGCAGCCTGCTGGCGTAGCCGCGCTGCGGGCCGCAGGTAGGCATATCTGGGGACCCCCGTTCCCAGGACACCGACAGTAGCCCCAGGGCCCAAGGTACGCTCGGGCTTGGCTTCGTGGAGAAGCCAAGGGCCAAGTACGGAGCACCGCGAGCCCCAAAAGCATGCGGCCTCGGTTGACCCGTGGCGGTTGATTGGACATGGGCGTCTCCACTTCCCCACACTGCCCTTGAATCCGCCTGGCTATGCGGCCCCCGCCTCTTGCACAGTTATTCTTCCTTCGCCACGCTTCGCTCTTCCAATCTCCCTGCTTCCTCGAGGCCCTGCTCTACCCTCCCATTCTGACTTGCGCTTTGCCTGCTTCACCGCCATGGCGCCGAAGCAAGCCGAAAAGGGGAAGAAACCTCTGTCTTTGCCAACCGCACCTCCATCCTTGGCGCCGGCGCTCGGCCGGCGTCAGGTGCTAAACGACGAGGCCATGGACAAGGTGCGCCCCATGCTTGCTTCCAGTTTCAACGAGTGGGGAGAGACGGTGGCTTGGCCCACGTCTCGCGCTCGCACGGCTCGGGCAGTCACCGAGGTTCCGATCTTCATAGAGGCCCTCTGGGCTGGCTTGATTCCCCCCTTCTCCGCCTTCTTCAACGCGGCGCTCGATCATTATCAGATCCACATGCTCCATCTCGACCCTCAATCTGTGACCCTTCTTGCCGTCTTCGCCTTCTTGTGCGAGGCCATGGTGGGCATCGCTCCTTCCGTGGCACTCCTCCGCCACTTCTTCTCGTTGCATCTCTCCGGTCCCCGGCAGAGCTCGGGGTGCGTGGGCTTCCAGGCCGTGGCCGTGACGGCGGGCGCGGGGATCGACATTGAGCTTGCTTCATCCACGAGCGATTTCCGTATACGATGGGTGTTTGTTGACACCGGCGTGCTCAACCCTCTGCTCCAAGTTCCGGCGGGGCCCGCTGTTCCAAACTCCGTATGGGGCCATCAGAAGCTCACGAGCCCCCGCCTTGCCCCCGTCTGGGCCAGGCTGAGGTGGTTGAAGGACCTCGACATGACTGCGCCCATGGTGGTGAAGGAGTTCATCAGGCGTCGAGTCACTCCACTTCAGCGCCACTCCCGCCCGATGTGGGACTTGCTCCGCAGCCAGGACAACATGAGGTTTCAGGAGAAGGGACTTCCTCTTGCGGCGCGGCAAACAATGCTCATGGTCCTATCGGGTGTCCCTTTGCCGGATGAGATGCCCAAGAACAGCTGCCTGTTGTACCGCTGCGAGAACAAAGCCGCATTTGCCGCGAGCATGCCTTCCTTTGATGAGTGGGGGTTGCGCCCAATCGGCTTGGTGGGGCCCCGCGAGAACCCCGTCGTTGTGGTTCCCTTCCTCGCCGTCGGTGCCGAGCTCGCCCCAGGTGACGGTGCGGGAGAGCGAGCTCCAACGGGGGCTGGCGGCTCGAGTGCTGAGGAGCACATGCCGAGTGGTGATTCGGGGGTGTCGTCCTCGGGGGCCTGCGACCCCCCTCCTGAGGCGTCGGTTGCTGAGGAGCCGCGACGTGCGGCTCCCGAGGCTGAGGCTCTAGGAGCCTCGGGAGGTTGCAGCGAGAGGGCGCTGGGCTGTTCGCCTTGACCGGGCTCCCCTGAAGCCATCCCTCTCAGTTCTTCTTTGGCTCCGCCGTGCACCGGCCGTCACGTCCAGCGCTTCAGTCGTTTGTGTGTGGACTTCGAGGAGCTCCGCAAGAGGAAGGGATCCCCCAGCGGCAGCAATGTCTTCGGGCCGTTGAAGCGGCGAAAGTACATCGCCATTGACGCGTAAGCATCTTATTGCCGTGGCTTCTTGCGTGTGGTCTTCTTATCCCGACGTCTGTCCTGCAGGGCTCCCTCCGTTAAAGCTGTTGCATCTTCCGAGAGGCGGCCTCCTCCTTCATCAACTCCCCCATCGGCCTTGAGCGTTCCTGGCCTGCCTGCTGCCTCTGGAGCGGGGTCGGTCGGGGGAGTGTCCCCGCCTTCGTGGCGCGCTGATTCCGTGGTTTGGCCGCCCCTCCCCCACCGTCTGGCGTGGAGCTGGGCGGGCATGCCCAAGACTCCTCCTTTGCTCATGAATAGCCACTGGTTGACTTCGATCTTCGGTTCCTCTTCAAGTGGCGAGCCCCGATCAGCTTGGGCTCCTCGCGAGGACGGGCTGGCGTCAGGCGTGGTGTCAGCCCCCATCCCCTTGCTGGGAGGTAGCGCGCCACTTGGCACTCCGCTCGCAACCCCGAGGTGGAGGATGAGGCGGGTCGAGCGTTCGAGCTCGAGCGCGGGCGGAGCGTAGTTCGCCATGAGCTCTTTGTGACGCCCCGAGACCGAAGTGCCAGGTGTCTTCCAGTTGTCGTGGGTTGGGTGTGACATATGCCAAAGGATGGCTTATCATGGTGGGGGTGAGTAGAACGTCGCCGGTGCCTGGAAACGGGATGAGGCGAAGACATGCACGCCGGCGAATCTTACCCAGCTTCAGGGCTCTCCGGGGAGATAACACCCCTACTGCTGCTCTGCGGGGTCTCCGCATGATCACTACGGCAAAGTGTTTACACGATTGCTCCTTGAGCTATTTTCTAGAGGTAGGAGAGGGCAAGGCTAGCTCTCTCCCTCCTATATGATCTGGTCTAGAGCTAATGGATTCCCACCCTTTGCATGGGTGCCCTGGGGGGTTTATATAGGCCTACCCCCCAGGGGTACAATGGTAATCCAGCCGGGCGCGGGCCCAGCCGTCAGTGCCTCCGGCCTCCGTCTTCTCCGCCGACTGCTGGGGCCCGCCGACTGGCTAGGTACAGAGCCGACAGGCCGCGTCCACCGCGGGCGGGTCTTGCCGGCTGCTGATTACTATAGCCGTGCTTCTAATGATGCGGGCTTCGTCATGGAGTCGTGGCAACAGCCCCGCTGCCTGGCGGGCGATCACTATTGCCACTCTCCGTCACATCTGGTTAATGGCGCGTGGGCCCGGGGGAGGAGCCGGCCGACTCTCAGGGGCCGACTCCTGACGGGTCCGACTTGTGGTGCACTTGCCGTCTCCTGGGGTCCCACTGGCTGGTGGGACCTGCCGGCCCAGGGTCGTAAAGACAAGCCGTCGTGGGCGCAGGATTCGGTCCTTCGGTGCTGACGTCAGGGTCGGCACGGCAACAGTGCCACGCCGCATGGAGATCTCCGCGAGTACGGCATACTGTGACCATGCTTGCCTTTGGAAAGGGGTGGGAGCAGTCTTCACTGTAGCCACTCCCCTATCCTGTCCCTCTTGATGAGGACGTGGGGTTTTGCTGGAGTCGCGGGCTGACTCCCCAAGGCCGGCTTCTTGGGAAGTCGTCAGTCAGGAGTCAGTTTGTCCTGAAGTCGTGCCTGGGACTCGGCTGCGAGTGGCTAGTCGGTGGCCTTGCCGCCGACTCCTCAGAAGGCGGCTCTTTGTCCTGGGGTCTTGAGGGGCGCAGCCTGCCCTGATGTCTTGAAAGGTTCTGGGACTCGGGTTAGCCTACCCGTGGCCCATTACTCCGACAATAGTCCCCAAAGCTGATGAGGCGTCGCGGACAATCGGCCGAGGAGCCTCAGCAGTTTCTCTTTCTGGGTGCCCGAGACATGGATCTTGCTTGACTTCTGCCGGGCCGGCTAGAAGGAGTCGGACTCGCCCGACTCTGACTCGCACAATATTTCAAACGTCGCAGCGGGATCCAAGTAGCGTGCTGGCTTAGCCTCCATGCCGCCGCCCGTTTCGGGCCTGTCACGTGATAACAGGCGGCCGGGCCAGTCTGCCAGCCTACGCGCGTGACGGGATAGGCTCGTAGGCGGGGCCCGCCACTACCGCGCCTCGGCGCCCGAGCGGATCCGCTGTGGCCCAGGCGAACGGTTGGGATTCCCGTGGATTTACTGCGCGCAGTAATTTTGTCATGGAAACATGGGGGTCGTGGGGTCGTGGGCGCAGTAAATCCCACGACCGCCCCCTCGGCTTCGCAGCCCATGAGGCTATAAGTAGGGGGAGGAGGGGGGCGCGGCAGAGCACGCGCGCCCCTCCTTCCCACTACTCCTTTCTCTTCTCCTTCTTCTTCTTCCTCGCTCTGCCGTGCGCCCAAGCTCTGACGAACGCCGCGGCGATCAGCTCACGATGAGTTCTTCTTCTGCTGCCGCGCCTCCCTCGGTGCATTCCGGCACCTAGGATGGCTCAGAAGTCCACGACGATCATATCGAGTTCCTCCGCAAGACTCGTCGGCTTCCCGGCGAAGATTACGTGCGGGTACGCCTTGCGCCGAGGGGGGAGATCTCTCTGGCATCTGAGGAGGGCGAGCGGGTTATCTTCCGCTCGCACTGCCTGCGCGGATTGGGGCTGCCGACGAGCAGCTTCTTCCGCTCCTTTCTGGAGTTCTACGGCCTCCAGCCGCACCACCTCACGCCCAATACGGTGGTGCTGCTGTCCGCCTTCGTGGCCTTGTGTGAAGGCTTCCTCGGAGTCCTCCCCATCCTCGAGATCTGGGGGGAGTTCTTCTTCTGCAAGCTCGGCACCCAGGCTGCAGGCGTGCCGGCTCAGTGTGGCGCATTCATCGCCGTGCGGAGGTTGGGGGCCGACAACCCCTTCCCCACCATCAGGCTGATAAATTCGGTGAAGATGTGGCAGCGATCGTACTTCTACATGAAGAGCGTCTTTGCGGGGGGTGAGGGAGTCCTGGATTAGGGGGTGTCCGGATGGCCGGACTATACCTTCAGCCGGACTCCTGGACTATGAAGATATAAGATTGAAGACTTCGTCCCGTGTCCGGAAGGGACTTTCCTTGGCGTGGAAGGCAAGCTTGGCGATACGGATATGCAGATCTCCTACCATTGTAACCGACTTTGCGTAACCCTAACCCTCTCCGGTGTCTATATAAACCGGAGGGTTTTAGTCCGTAGGACAACATACACAACAACAATCATACCATAGGCTAGCTTCTAGGGTTTAGCCTCTCCGATTTCGTGGTAGATCTACTCTTGTACTACCCATATCATCAATATTAATCAAGCAGGACGTAGGGTTTTACCTCCATCAAGAGGGCCCGAACTTGGGTAAAACTTCGTGTCCCTTGCCTCCTGTTACCATCCGGCCTAGACGCACAGTTATGGACCCCCTACCCGAGATCCGCCGGTTTTGACACCGACATTGGTGCTTTCATTGAGAGTTCCTCTATGTCGTCGCCATCAGGAAGGATGCCTCGCCCTGTCTTTAAATACGACACCGTTGCTAAGGGAGCTTTGGCTGTCGGCCAAACCCTCCAGCTAGGTGGTTTTCTTATGACCGCCTGTTCGGCTTCTGCGCCGACGATGACCTCTCGAGCCATCGAAAACAACCTTCATGTCAGCTCAGAACTCGCCGAGTAGTTAGATCAAATGGAGCTCTCCTCAATAAACGAGCTCTTGGATCGCATCGCCACCTTGGGAGTCGCTACAGATTACAACCAGATTGGGCCTAAACCCGATCTAAGAGAGATTAACTCTCCCCAAGTCACCCATCACGTTGCCGTGGTAGAGGGACAGTGCGGCGATCCTTCATCTATCTTAAGGACTAGCTATGTCCGGATTCCCGATCCCTCCAAACCTGATACTCACGGAGGGGAGGATATCACTCAAGACCTGAACTTAGAGTCAGGCGACGGGCTGGATTCATTGGACAGCATCCAGGAATCCAAATTTTCGAGTTCGGAAATTCCTCGGCCTCTGAGCCTTAGATGGGGTGAGGCTCCGGATTTAATTCCGCCCACCCACCCGAACATAAGCGATCTATCCCAAATTAGGCAAGAGCCCGATGAAACAGTACATCATTACTGGGCCAAATTCCTCCTGGTTAAGAACAGGATAAAGGACTGCCGCGAGGAAGACGCAATCTCAATCTTTTGCAATAATTGCATGGACAAGGGAATCCTCAACGCCATAAGTCGCCGTGATATTACACGCTTCGCTGACTTGGCATCCATCGTACGAAAGTACTGTGCGACGGAAAGCGCCTGGAAAACCGAAATAAAATTTTGGGACGATCCGGCCCTGAATACAAACCCAGTCCGAAATAAAAGGGTGCATCATCGCCAGACACCCGGGTCAAACACCAAAAAGCAAAAATCCTCTACAGGGCATGGAACCGTAATGGAAGGATGGCTTAATGGACCTTGTAAAATTCACAGTACAGAGGACGCCACACCAACTCATAGCCTTAGAGCATGTTGGATACTCCGGAGGTGGCCAAAATTGGCGAAAATCTCCTAATTCCGGAGGCCACAGAAAGCCACCCTAGAGACACCAATACGGTATTAACAGTCTTCGAGACTTTCGCATCAAATAATATGCGAAAAAGGACACTCCGCAACCTTGCCGAAGTCTACCAAGTAGAAATAATAAACCCATGGAGTGACATGGCTATTACCTTTAACGCCAGTGATGAACCTAAATTCCGAACAGCCCGAGCACCAGCCGCATTGGTCCTCAGTCCAATAGTGGACGACTTTCATCTTACCAAGGTACTCATGGACGGCGGCAGCAGATTGAACCTCATTTATGAGGAAACCCTTCAAAAAATGGAAATAGACTGGAACCGCATTGAGCGAAGCAGCACAACCTTTAGAGGAATAATCCCCAGTCAGGAAGCGCGCTGTACAGGAAAAATCACACTAGATGTGGTGTTCGGCACGCCGGATAATTACAGGTCCGAAGAGGTCACGTTCCATGTGGCTCCGTTCAGTAGCGGTTATCACGCTCTGCTAGGGCGGGAAGCGTTTACAATCTTCCAAGCAATACCCCATTACGGGTACATGAAGCTCAAGATGCCCGGGCCTAACGGGATCATCACTCTCGCTAGTGATCCGGACATAGCACTCCGCGCCGAAAACAAGACAGCCGCACTGGCCCTTGAGGCACTATCCGAAGCCCTAGCGGCTGAGGAACTGACTGCGCTGCGCTCTATGGTGAATAGGGACGATGTGGTACTCGACAGAAGATCCAAGTCCACCTCCTTTAAACCGGCGGACGAAATAGTCAAATTCCAAGTCCATCCAACGGACCCCAATAAAACAGCTTCCATCGGGGCACAGTTAAACCCTGATGTAGACACCGCACTGCGAGAGTTCCTACGAGAGAATTGGGACATTTTCGCCTGGCACCCTTCAGACATGCCAGGAATCCCACGCAGGCTGGCCGAGCACAGCTTAAATATCCAAACAGGATTCAAACATGTCAAACAGGCTCTTCGGCGTTTCTCCGAACCTAAGAGACAGGCCATGGGAGAGGAGCTAGCAAAGCTATTGGAGGCCGGATTCATCAGAGATATAAAACATCCGGACTGGCTAGCAAACCTGGTGATGGTACCAAAGAAGGACAAATCCTAGCGCCTGTGTGTTGATTTTAAAGACCTTAACAAGGCTTGCCCAAAGGATCCCTTCCCCCTCCCCCACATCGATCAAATTATCGACGCTACCGTAGGACACGATTCGTTGTGTTTCCTCGATGCATATTCCGGCTACCATCAAATCAAGATGGCAGAACCAGACCAAGCCGCAACGGCATTTATCACACCATACGGCCCATTCTGCTTCAACACGATGCCCTTCGGGCTCAAAAACACCGGCGCAACATATCAGCGCATGATTCAGACATGTCTGGCACGCCAAATCAGCAAAACAGTGGAGGCATATGTAGATGATGTGGTCGTCAAAACAAGACATGTTGAATCTCTAGTAGACGACTTGAGGCTCACATTTGATAACCTCCGAACATACGACATCAAGCTCAACCCTGAAAAATGCGTTTTCGGCATTCTAGCCGGAAAGCTCTTGGGCTTCATTGTATCCGGTAGAGGAATTGAAGCAAATCCAGCCAAGATCCGAGCTCTGTCGCAACTGGATATCCCAAAGGACCTCAGACAAATACAAAAGTTAACCGGATGCGTGGCAGCTCTAAGCCGCTTTATCTCCCGCTTGGGAGAAAAGGCCCTACCCCTTTACCACCTCCTTCGGCGCACCGAACACTTCAAATGGACGGATGCAGCCACGGCCGGACTCGACGAGATAAAATCCATACTGGCAACAAACCCAGTCCTGGCTGCGCCAAACATTGGCAAACCAATGCTATTATACATTGCAGCAACACATCAGGTTGTAAGCGTAGTGCTCGTCGTCGAACGAGAAGCGGACTGACACAAATTCCCCCTTCAAAAGCCGGTCTATTATGTGTCCACTGTCCTCACTCCCTGCAAATCACGGTACCTGCATTATCAAAAGATTGCGTACGCGGTATTCATGGCATCTCGGAAGCTATGACACTACTTTCAAGAGTGTTCAATAATAGTAGCCTTGGAAGTACCACTTAACGATATTATAAACAACCGTGACGCAACAGGCCGGATTGCAAAATGGGCCATTGAGCTCCTCCCGTTCGACATAACTTATAAGCCATGGCCAGCCATCAAGTCGCAAGTCTTGGCCGACTTCGTCGCAGAATGGACGGAGGCCGAACTCCCTAAAGAGTACGGCACATATTCAAATTGGATCATGCATTTTGACGGCTCCAAGATGTTGGATGGACTGGGGGCTGGCGTCGTTTTGACGTCCCCCACAGGAGACACAGTTCAATACATACTCCAGATTATGTACACGGACTCCAACAATGCAGCTGAATATGAGGCCCTTTTACGTGGTCTCCGGATGGCAGTATCCATGGGCATTCAACGCCTAGAGGTGCGCGGGGACTCGAACCTCGCAATACCCCAAATAAATGGAGACTTCGATGCCAAGGATCCAAAAATGGCAGCTTACCGCAACGCCGTCCTAAAAATGTCAGCTCGGTTCGAGGGGCTTGAATTTCACCATATAGCCCGGGAAAATAATCAGGCGGCAGATGTCCTGGCACGCATCGGCGCAAAACGCGATGTAGTCCCCCCAACATCTTCTTGGAAAGGCTGTTCAAGCCATCCGTAGTATGGGAAGGGGAGCCGAACAATAACAGCCCGGACCCAACCGCACTGCCCGACACCGAACATCCTGACACAATCGGAGGCTCTGCCAATGAAATAACACCTTCAACTCACGTAATAATGGCCGTCATCGCCCCGTGGACAGAACCATTCCTCGCCTACCTTACTAGGCAGGAACTCCCCGAGGACCAAAATGAGGCACGCTGCATAGTGCGGCGATCCAAAGCCTACAGAGTCCACGAGGGAGAGCTTTATAATAAAAGCACTACCGGAGTCCTTCAAAGGTGCATCTCCGAAGAGGAGGGGCGAAACCTCCTGGCTGAAATTCATGCCAGACTCGGCGGTCATCACGCTGCAGCTCGGTCCCTTGTAAGCAAGGCCTTCCGTACAGGCTTTTATTGGCCGACGGCCCGGGCAGACGCTCAGGACTTAGTCCAACGATGCATCGGTTGCCAGCTCTTTGCAAACCAAAGCCATATGCCACCCACTGCCCTCCAAACTATCCCCATTACTTGGCCCTTCGCGGTCTGGGGGCTTGACATGGTTGGACCCCTTAAAGGCGGAACCCACAAACAAAAATACTTACTGGTCATGGTGGATAAGTTCACCAAATGGATAGAAGCCAAGCCTGTTAAGACGGCCGAATCCGGACCGGTGATAGACTTTATATCCGGGGTTGTACACCGTTACGGCGTCCCCCACAACATCATCACTGATAACGGCACGAACTTCACGGCCGACGAGGTAAAACTCTGGTGCAAAAACATGGGCATCAAGCTCGATTATGCTTCCGTCTGTCACCCACAAACTAACGGCTAGGTCGAACGTGCAAATGGTCTTATCATGAGCGGCATCAAACCCAAATTAGTGCGGTCCCTCAAGGAATCTAACACGCACTGGGTAGAGGAGCTCGACTCCGTATTCTTGGGGCTGCGGACCACTCCGAATCGCACCACCGGATACACACCATTCTTTATGGTGTACGGCGCAGAGGCAGTTTTGCCTTGCGACATAATTCATGAGTCACCTCGAGTGCACATGTACGAAGAAAGAGAAGCCGAGCTCAATCGGCAGGACAGCTTGGACGCATTGGAGGAGGAGCGTGACGTGGAAAAAGCCCGTTCCACATTCTATCAACAGCAGGCTCGAAGATACCAAAGCAGAGAAGTACGGGCCAAAAATTACAACGTTGGCGAATTAGTTCTATGACTACCGGACAAGAAAAAGGACAAACTCAAGCCCAAGTGGGAAGGTCCCTTCATAATTGACCAAGTCCTGACTGGTGGAGTGTACCGCCTGCGGGATGCATCGGATAACCGACTCGAGCCGAACCCATGGAACGCAGCCCGTCTCCGAAGATTCTATGCCTAGCGCCGGACTCTGTATTCGTCTCCTTCCTCTGTCCATTTTTTATATATTTTCAGTCTTACATTTCTCTTCTCTTCTCTCTCTCTCTCTCTCTTATATCCTTTAAAGGCTCATAAAGTGACACGCTATCTGCGCTCATTAAACCTGGGGCTTCTTTAAACAGAAGCTTATTCATACGGGCTTCATGCCCAACACATGTGTCACACTTCCGCATGTACCTTTTATTCACCATTATATGCATCGATATGACTTAAGTTTTGGCCAAGCTGGGTTGCCTGGCTCCTGTGCTTACCCCTACGTTCCCGATTGTTCGGCTAGGTGGTAAAGGGAGCACCTCTGCGATTGTTACTGCCGGGTCAGCCGGACATGTACCTCAGACTGGGTGAAGCCAAAAGCTAGCGTTCTTAAGGGAATATTCGGTCGGTGAACGAAAGATGATATTTTTTTATTTTTATCTATACGCCCCCAGATGTTTTTCCTGCGTTTCTTTTCGCAGCATGGACATGCACCTTAGGGCATGCCTCCCAGGGAAAGGAACCCCTAACGGAACTATTCTCCCTGGAAGATGTTTCTTACTAACCATGTAATATAACATAACTAGTCGGGCACTTGTCTTTTCACGCACTAATGACCCCTACGCCTGGTCTCCATGCATTCCCCGGTTCCTATATAACCGCATGGGAATTCGGACACACTCCAGACCATCAGGTCCCGAGGCTGAAGCGAAAAGGTCGGCCATGACAAATGATCTACAATCCGGCTAGAAGGCATTATAAATGTCAATTAAATTACATAGTCATTTTGACTGATTGTATTCCTCTTCAATACCATCTAACATGCTGTCTAATTTACAGTCCTGCTGGGAATACTTTGCGGCCAACTCTACTTGGCCGTATACTAAGCTTACATGGATCTCCTTCCCATCGGGCCCTACAGGACTGACCTCGGCCATGTGGTTGGGGTCAGACTTTGCGTACCACGTCTTCACCATGGCCCAGGCCTCCCTAGCGCCTTGACGGCAGACCGATATCTTCCACAATCGAAAGCGCCGCCGTGCTCCCTTTAGCTTCTCCGCAAGCTCTCCAAGACCTTCGGGCATGGAGACGGATGGCCACAGGGTCTGGGCGACGCCTTGCATCGCCTGCCGAACTCGATCGAGCAGTTGCGAGAGCTCGGGAAGAAGGTCACCTGTAGAACCGGGCATCTCCTCTGCAGGACGACCTGTTAGCACACGTACAGACATTGCTCTGTTAGTCGACTTCTCCGCCGAACTTTCTTTCAAAGGTTCGTTCAAGCACTTACTAAATATGCCGCGCCGAAGCCGCTGATTCTCCTTCACGGAGTCTAACAGCTGGGCACGTACATCTTTCAGCTCGACGCCCAGCTTGGTGTTGGCATCTTGGAGATCGTTCTTCTCCCGCCTCACCTTTGTCAGCACCTTCTCACCAGCCTTTAGCTGGCGTAGGAGGTGTTGCCTTTCCGGATTCAATCCGGCGCCATCTGCAATTTCATTTGTCAGATTCGCACCCATGCCGTGCTTCGCAAAATACTTATCTTTCGAAGTGTATATTACCAGAGGGGGTCTCCTTGGGCTCCCTTGCCGCGGCTAGTGCAGCCTCAAGTTGGGATTTGCACTCTTCCAGCTCCTTGGACAGTAGGGAATTCTTTTCTGTAAGAACCTGCATAACAAATGATCCTTAAATCAGTTATTCTAACTGTTTCAAGTCTCGGGGGCTACTGGTATATATATAATTACCAAAATTTTCTTACCCGTATGTCTTTTACATATTGCTCCGTGGCTCTGGCTAGACCATTTTGAGCGGCATGGAGGTACGCATCTCCCGAGTTGAAGGCATCTAACGCCCCTTGGGAGAAACAAGCATCGCGAAGAATTGTCCGGCGACGCCTGTGGTTCATGGCACTCTCCACCTCAGAGTTGGTGGCAGACAACCCGTCCACATCCTCCGTTGGAGGAGCGTCTGGCGCGCGCCTTGCGTTCGCCTCTGCCTCCGGACCAGGCTTTGGAGCCTGGCTGGTGGAGGCGCGATTGGCATCCTCTCCGGATATAGTCCGGCGAGGTCTCTTTGTCCTGAAGAGAGCACGAGTGTCAATGTGCCTCGAAGGTATAACACCTGGGATAAGGGGGCGCGCCATATCTTTGCGCTGACGCCTCGGTCCGGACTGCACTTCTTTTCTGCCCACGGGGCCCTGCGGCCCCTCGTTGGCTTGTCGCCACAGGTTCGGCCTTCCTCCTTAAAAACCTCCCTTGCAAAGTTCGGTTGTAATCAGGAAACTGAAAACACGAGAGGGTGGACACCTATTCGGGGTACTGGGACTTCGATCTCAGTTACCTGGGAGGCCAGGATTAGCCCTGGGTAATCGGCCGTAATGGCCACCAAGGCGTTGTCCTTGCTCAATTGATGGAACACTCCATCAATCAGCTCCACAGATATGTCTGGATCCTCTTGAGAGGCCGGGTCGAGGGACCGTCCTGGGTCCTCGGGTTGTGGAGGAGGGCTGCTTATTTCCTTAACAGCCCGGCGCAGTTCCTGCGTTGAAGTCGTTAGACTGAATAT